>NC_084952.1:1085068-1327568 GCF_949316205.1 Platichthys flesus | reverse complement strand
GAGCTTGACAAGGCTGCCTGAGAAGAAACTCCTGTTTCCAGTAAAACGTTGATATTTGGAGTCGGGTTTTGTCGAAGTTCTGACTTTAGACAGTTTTTGACACAAAATCCTGCAAACGCATCGGAGAAGTTTTATCTCCACCGTTTGATCCTCGTCAGACAAGCGTTGTGTTCAGGTGCCTCCCAACAACTCAGGAGAATGATGAAGTCATTCGTTGTGTAGTGAGTTTGAGGCGGTTTCTCAAAGTCCGTCTGTGCAGCAGCTCATCTGAGATGCGTAGGACGAGAGGAAGAAGAAGAAGAAGAAGAAGAAGAAGAAGAAGAAGAAGAAGAAGAAGAAGATTAAATCAAACGTTTTATCGTTTAATTGTCGGCCTCTAGAGGACATGATTGTTATGACGTGAGAAAAGGAGGAAGTCGTGGGAAGTCGTCACTTTCCCATTTGAAGATTCTCTTTTTTATGACTTTACACAATTTTTATTTCAAGATCAAAATGACTTAACCATTGTTGTGGGTAACGTTATTGCTAATCATTGTCACTTTGTGTACTATTACGACAAAATCCTGTTGCTGTGTGTACTACTATGACTGCTACTGCTATGATAGTACTAACCACTCTCATCTGAACTGTTACTCGCCCGTGTGAGCGTCATCGTCGTTAGCGTCCTCGATAACTTCTACGTCAGACTCGTCGTCTCAGTGAAACTCAAACTCTTACTCGTCATTTCATCATCCAGGGGGGTCAATCGTACCAGATGAGGGGAGCAAAGCATCCTGGGAAAACCGGCCAGCGCTTTGTCAATCTGCTGCTGTGGTGACAAGTTTGATGATTCTCTCTCTCTCTCTCTCTCCCTCTCTCTCTCTCTCTCTCTGTCTGTCAAATTCATTATTATTATAAATGGCCTCTTTTGTTTTTATTCTTCCTTCTCTTCTTCCTTTTCTTCTTCTTCTTCTTCTTCTTCTTCTTCTTCCTCTCGTCCTTCGCTCTTGCTGCCTCCAGATCTGATTCCTCCCCCCCCCTCCCTCCCTCCCTGCCTCCCTCCCTCCTCGGTTACCTCTCTCCATCTCACTGATGGTGAGAGCTTAGAGTCTATTCACCGGAGAGATGAAGCAACAGCTTTCCACTGCCCCCCTCCCCTCCTCCACCCCTCCATCCATCCCCTCATCCCTCCTTCCCTCCCTCTCTAAACCCCACAGACACATTAATCCTTTGCTCGGGCTCAGTTTACAGACACAATAGGCCTCAAAGAATTGGACTTTAGATAATTGTGTTGCTATCCCATTTCATCTGGAATGGAATCGCATGGCGCGCACCACAAAGCTCTGGGTACCTCCACACACACACACACACACACACACACACACACACACACACACACACAGATTGAGTAGGTTTTGGCGAGTGCCGTAGTGTAATTATTTCCCCCCTCTATTCATAATCATTATGAAAGTCCACCACCGCGGGCTCGAGTCCCCTCCACCGGCCCCGCCGTGTCACTTTGATGTGTTGTCATGACGATGTGGCGGCAATGCGGTGCCTGTGTTGTTGCAGCAGGGACTTGTGGGTAATTAACGGCCGCGCCAATATGGCCACACACCTGCTCTGGCGAGGCCCCGGCCGGTCGTCTGGGTCGGCCACCTCTCGTCACCTCGACAAACACCAGGAGGCTGGAAACTCGTTAAAGTGCGAGGACGGTGGTGTCGGACGGAGAACAGGTGGAAGCTGTCAGCTGGAGGTCGGGGGGGGGGGGGGGGGGGCAGACGGATGGATCCCAGACTCGTTCAGGAGCGAAGCCGCCTCAGAGCTCACTGCACCGGAGGAGGAAAACTTTACAGAGTGAAGGATTCCCCCTTTCTGACATTCATCACGTGGCCAAAAGTACGTGGACAGCCATCGCTCTGCTGCTCGGAGACTCCCCCCCCCCCCAGGTGGTGAGTCTGAGTCTGAGTCCGGCTTCAGTCTGGCTTCAGTCTGGTTTAAGTCTGGTTCACTGTCGGCTTTCCAGTTTACCTCGACTGGGATGGAAGGCTCAGGCCCATTCCTCCACACTGAACTGGGAAAACCTTTCTTCGTTTGGACCTACCATGTTGAATTTCAAAGCTTCCACCACGAAGAGCAGACTAGACTAGAGTCGGTTTATTTGGAATTCATCAAATGAAAGAACGATTTTTTGTTTTTCTTTTGTCTGACTCTTGATAACAATCAGGGGCTCAGAGGAAATTGGTGGAATTCATCTTTACATCACATACGATGTCTGATATCTTGTATTTTGTTGTATTTTAGAATTTGGTTTCAAATATATTGAGCAATCATTAAAACTTTGAGAAGCAAACTTTTAAATTATTGTTCAAGCAGTGAAGAGAAGCAGTTGAGAAATTGACTGTAGACACACACACACACACACACACACACACACACACGGCTGCACTGAGTTCCTCCTCTCTGCCTACATGCTTCACCCTTTGTCTCATTATCTTTTGTTCAGAAGTTTGATCTGCTGATTACATAATTGCTCTTGTATAATCGTCTTTTTATAAAACTGACCTGTATAATCAGGGTCCTCTCAGACGCTGCATCTCTCAGACCAGAAGCTAAATCACAAAACGATGATAATGTAAATAATATGAATTCTATTTAACGCTCATACAGATACTTCCTCCTCTGGGTTCCTGGAGTTTATTCTGATATTATTTAGAGAAATAAAATATAAAAGAGGCACTGAGTCGTCTGAGTCACTTCAGCTGGAGAAGACAGTTCACACAAAAGGAGATTTGACTTCAGTCTGAACTTGAAACTGTGGTTTTTAAAACTATTCAATAGAAAATGTTTGCTCGGGTTAAAAAGTCTCTTATTCTGAGTCAATTCAGGTCAACACAGAAGAGCAATGTTTGGGAAGAAGAGATTCTCTAAATCTAAAAATCTATTGATATTGATTATGTTTCATTCTTTGATGAAATCTTTTTTTTTTTTTTTTTTAGCATTTTGTAGAAGGTAATCGTTTTGTATTTCATTTTAATTCACTTTATAGTTTTATATATATATATTTACCTCAGTGTGATGAGCAGCATCCTCTGATCAGCTCCTCTGGTCATTTCATATTTTGCCTTCACACATTAAATCCTTTCTAACTTCCTCCGTCCGATCTCAAGTCTGTATTTCTAGCATGTGAAGCCGATCTACACGATCTACATCTGCAGCCATTTCTATATTTGCATCCAACCTGTCCTCTGTGGCTCCATCTGCACAAGGTGCATCATCAGGTTGGTTTCCTGTCTTGATTTATTGAAAAGTCTTTGAATGAATCATGTCCTTTCATTTCCTTAATCATCGATTGATACTAAGTAGAGTCTTTGACAGGTGGTAAAACATTTTTCTAAATATTTCTCAAAGCTCAGGAGTAAATGCTGATTAAGTTCGGGGGGGGGGGACTCCCTTGCTCCTCTGTGAATCCTCATTTCCTCTTTCATCCCTTTTCTATCTCCCTCTGTTTCTTTACCTCTTTTCTCTCTTCCCTCTTCACATCCTCTCTCTCTGATATTTTTTTCATGTCCTCACAGTTTTCCTCTCTCCCCCTCCTCCCTCTGCAGTCCTTCCCTCTCCACCCTCCAGGGGGCACTGTGGCTCTTCGTCGGCCTCCTGGCTGGGCTGCAGCCTCTGGAGTGAAACGCCTCCCAGGCATCATTTTTTCTTGGTCAAAGTATAAAACATTTCTTTCTGTGCACAATGGAAGCTGGAGAATATTAACAGGGCAAATATCTGATTTCATGCAAAAGAAAATATCTGATGTTCAGAGAGGAATATTAAATATGTCTCCTGGTATTGTAGTTTTTAGGACGACTTGCTGCAAAAAAACAACACAAAGAGAGGGTTTCATTCTCACAGGGGGGAGGAGAGGGGGGGGACAACTTGATCAACGACAGCGCGAAGCAGGCCGCGTGTTAAAGGGTCAGTTCAACTATAATATTCCATCTTTTATCCCGTCGTCGCTTCACATCAGTAAAATGTAGAGTTACTGTCCTGGTTTTCCTGTTCACACGCGAGAGACTTACACAGAAACTGATTCTTTTAAAAGAATATTACTAAGAGTCAACAGGTAGCTCTAGTTTGGGAGTGTTTCCATTACCCCCCTGCGTAAAGTCCCAAGGTGCAGTGTGAAGGATTCATGTGGATTTCTCTGCAGGAGGAGAAACCTCAATTGCTTTCATTAGTGTATGATCACGGCACGGTGGAGCAGCGGTTAGCACCATCACCTCTCAGGGAGAAGTTTCATGCTTCATGTTCATCCTGTGTGTGTGTCTGTGTGTTTTCTGCAGCTTCCTCTGCAAGAGTTCCAGAAGCATTTAAGTTTAGTTCTAATTAGTCATTTGAAGCTGAAGCAGTTACAGAATCGTACATCCTCTGGCGGCGGCTGCAGGTTTCCATCTCACATAGTTACTCTCCACTGTCCGATCAAATAAATGAAGGCAAACTATAAACTACACACTGTGGTAGAATGCGTCTACATGAGGCTTTCCAGATTCAAATGAGGTCCTTGCCCTTTGACCTTTCACCACCCAAATCGAATCACTTCATCCGTCAGTCCAGGTGAATGTAAATAAATCCCTTCACATGTTCCTGATATAAAACATTCACAAGTTAATTCAAATCACCTCATCCTTGAGTCCAAGTGAATCTTTGTAGGAAACCTGTAAAAGTTGGTGTTGTTGAGATATCGTGTTCACCTGAATGGGAACCAGACTCGACAGTATAATGCCTCCATCATGATTAACGGCAGAAGCTTGACATCACCAGAGTAAGATGGCAATTCCTCCAACAGGGACATTTATGCTTTAGTTCTTAATTTAGGAAGTGGAGACGTCCATGTCTCTAAAATGTTGTTAAAAATAGCAAACAGCACAAAATGCTGCTGCACGGCCTCAAGAAGAGAGAAAATATGTTGAGCTGGTGATTGTGTTGTTCAGTTCATGGTCACAATTCCCACAGAGGAAAATAAAGTACATACCTGGATGCTTTACTCTTCTCTACCCTGTTTATTGTTTTGTCGGAGCCTCTCATTATTCCATACATCATCATCTAAACATCAACCTTCAGCCTCCTCCAATCAGAGCGGAGAACATGTTGCCACAGAACGACAATAACACACCTACACACACATTTTATTCTGAGCTTCAAGTGTTTACGCGATGCTTTGTTCACCAGGTTGAAGCTGGTCTCAACAAACCCAACAACGAGTCCTATTGTCTGAGAGTCGGTTACGAAAAACTCATTCAGAGACTCACACAAATCTGAGAAGCTGCAGAACAACAAAAAACTGTTTATTTCAAATCTGTAAAACAAAAAAACAAGTGAACTTTTCATTCTGAACATATAACCACGACCTGGGAGAGTCTGTGCAGCTCAGATCAAAATGACCACGCACGCTTGTTCCTCTTCTGGCGTCTTAATGCACGATAATAAGCATTAGTGCTAACGATGATAACAACAGAGCGCTCATTAAAACCTGGTGTCAGAGTCCTGCGATGAAAGAGGAGCCAGAAACAAGGAAAACACAAAGATGGAAGATATTTACGGATCCAGACAAACTGTCTTTGGTCTGATGAAGCAAAAACATAAATATCCACTGAAACACACACACACACACACACACAGACACACACACACACACACTTTCTTTTAGCTGTATTTCTCAAATGAGGGAAGATGCTGCAGCGTCTGACTCACTGCGATAAATCCTACAGATAGGCGCGTGTGTGTGTGTGTGTGTGTTGACTCACTCTATATGAAGACCATGTAGGCTGCACACTGTGTCAGTTGTCAGACACTAATGAGACTAAATGCAGACGCTGGTTATTTATCTAAAGTTGGCGTGTTATCTGGAGGGCAGTGCGTGCTGCAGGCGTGTTGAGCAGCTCCCGAGTCTCCACATACCTCTCGGTCCTCGTCAACATGCACAGATCTGCACAGTCTGTTTTTTTACCCTTTGCTTAGTGTGGCGGAACTTCCACGAGCTGCAGACGCTGGAATCACAAGTCGCCGATGTGCCGCCTGTGAACATGTGAAGTGGATCTGTGCTCGAGCACCGAGGGCGTCTGGTTTCCTGCTCCAGCTTCAGGTGCACGAGGCGGAGAAAGGAAAAGAAGCTGAGTGAATAGAAACTATGTTGATTTTCCTCAGGTACTAAAGGATGAAGAACTACGTCACTGAGATCTAGAACTCATCAGCTCTTTGAACACTGAACAGGAAGTGGCTGCACTAGAGGTCATAACGGTCTCCTCCTCCATGTTAGTGGATGGGAGATGGACCAAACTGAAAAGTCATTGAATTAAATGAACCTCAAGGATTGTTTCTGTCAGTTTAAGTTCTAATCACACGGGTGTTCGTTCACATGTTCATGTTTCTGACCAGTTTGGTTTTACTTTGTTATTTAAATCAAGGTGGCAGCTGACACCGACTTGTGATTGGTCGAGTGTGTGGAGGTTCACATTATGGTTTGAAAAGGTTTGCGCTCTTGGTTAAAAGATATTTGCTGAAACAACTGTCATATGTTTTCTTGGGGAACGGATGGTCCAGGGTTGATAACTCCCTAGTCACAATAATGGCTAATACATTACGGGCGTGGACGTCATATCACACTGTGACGTTTTGAGTTCAACAAGATCCAAAGTGCAGATGAGCCTCATAGGATCAACAGTGACAGTAACTAAAGATAAATCATTTCAAAGTAAAACAGGAAAGCCACCAAACAACTGAAAATCAAAGCCAGTAAAAAACAAGTCTTAGCAAAACAATTTAAAGTCCTTCACAGGAGCAGATGAACAATCAGAGGTACGAGACAAAAAGTCACTCACTATAAATCAGATTTGAGGATGTGGAGAATTTTTCTCACAGCTACAATTTCTCAGTTCAACAAGGTGCCGAAGCCAAGAAAGTCTTATTATCAAGAATTCAATGACTTCAGCTCCATTGAAGTGCAGCTTCAAACTGCCTTTATCTAGTTACACATGTGAACACGTTGCTGCAAACACAATGTAGCAGCGGATTCAATGGGTCCTGGTGAAGCTACAGTGGAAGAGGAAGAACCACGAGTCATGAGGTTCTCCTGCTCCTCTGCCGATGGGAGCGCCGCTAACGCTCGGCTGGAAATTGTCAACTCAAGCTATTTGGTTAGAAGGTCCAGTTTGTAAGATTTAGGTGAAATGGATTTATTTGCGGAATGTAAAATAATCACAGTGAAGTTTCCACTACTGTGTTTCTTCTAACTTGTATGAATTGTTGTTTTCTTTACCCTGGAATGAGCCCTTCATATTTACATTAAATACGTATTATTATTGAAACTCAAATATTATTATATACATACTTTACTCAGACGGACAAACTAAACCTTTTGAGTTTTTATGACAACTGAAGTTACCACAGGTTCCCTCTCGTGTTTGGAAGGGGGGGTGGGGGTGAGGTGAGGGGTGTTCAGCTGCAACATGACACTTCACCACTAGAGGTCACTACATTCTACAAAGTGGACCTTTAAAAGAAAAGAGAATCCCTCCCCTGTCACATTCGTCCTCCTCCTGAGCTTAAAAGAGCAGCGTGGTTTTAACGACTGGACAGGTGGCCTCCAGAGACTGAGCCAGCTGTCCAGGTCCCTGGTCTCATGTTAACACTGATGAAAAGGGAAGAGAGACCGGACAGTCTGTGCTGTGATCGCTGACCACGACAAATAACATCATCCTGTAGGATCAGGATGTTTCCACCTAAACACGAAGGTGGAGTTCTACAACATGGACGTCCATCCCCTACGTCCCCTCCCTTACCTGGACAAGCCACTTTGCAGGTGAGAGAATGAGCTTCACAGGAGTATAAAGAATCTAAATCATGATTAACCTCGGATCAGGAGACCTGTTTTCCATTCAAAGGTTTCCTGTGGAACTCAAACAGAGCAGCAAGTTTTCATGAGTGGGTTCCTGTTTGATTTGGTTTCATGCATGTGAACAAGGACGACAGGTATACACAAGAAATGTTTAACAAGACGGGAGGTGATATGAGATTTGTCCATTGGAACCAGAGGTTGTGGGTCTGCTGAGCTGCCACAGTAACGTGCACAGCTCGAGGATCTACTGCGTTTCTGCAGAATCTGGCCTTCCTGCAAACAACAGTGAAATCTTTATAGATGTTTTACCGACCATCGATGTGGGTAGAATGTGTCCTGGTGCTGCTGATGGTAAGTCTGACTGTGACCGAGTCATCGTAGAGGGGGGGCAATGCCGAGTTCAGGACGTTCACCTGCAGAGATTATGTCAATGTGAGATCGTCAATATCTGTAATAAATTCTACTGTAATTCATCCAAAGGTTGTGAGTGAATTGTACAGGAGACACACCCTGTCCAATTTGGGCTTCCAGAGCCGACACCGCTGGGATTTATTTTCTTGGAGCCATTTACGTTTTGTTTGTTAGTTTGTTTGTGTTCAGTGGAGTCCGTCCCTTATTTTCATAGAAAATTATTTATAAACATTTACTGGAATAATATATAAAAAGTACAAATCTGAAGAGAGGAACCTGATCGCTCGTGTTTCTGCTGCGTTTTAAAATATGCCCCTTCCTCACATCACTGCCTCACTCACCGCATTTCAGACGCGCATGTTAAACAGTGTGCAATGATTTCAAATGGGGGGCGATGGTGCGGGGGGGGGGGGGGGGGGGTATTACAGGGTCTTGGAGCAAATCACAGACTAAAGCCAAAAGAAAACAGCTTTAAGAAATTCCAGCGCTGAGCTCCCGACGAGCTGCGAGTGGGAGGACGAGCGAGCGGAAGGTGGGAAACAATCCGCTTGCGCCCAAAGAAATTATCACTTCACCGTGAAAACATGCAGCTCGGGAGCCACGCACTGATTACTGAGAACACAGAGAAGTGAATAAGAAGCGGCACCCGGCTGCCTCCCTCCGTCTTCGTTCATTCTCACCGGGCAGAGACTTTATCAATCGTCAGTCACGAACACATCAGTCATCTCGAACCGGCTGGAGTTTCACCGTCATGGCAGAAAACAGAGAAACAATAATCACGTGATTTTCTCTGTATGATGTGTTTTGCACCCTGAGGCTGCAAAAGGTCAGAACATATTATGAAGAGTAAATAAACGTCACTGGTCGTGTTCGAGTCCCAGTCGCCATCGTCCCAAGAAACCCGACAGGACATTTCTAAAAAGAAAGGTTTGCAAATCAAACCCAAACATCCTCCTCCATATAGATCCATGGAAAGACCTCTCAGCCAATCGGGGGCTTTCATCCAGCCTGTCGATCGGGCGCGGTGCCCCAGCGAGCTATCGACCCCTCAACCCTTTCAACGTCCAAGCTCTTTGCGCTGAAAGATGACCTGTGGCGGGGATCAAACCCGCGGCTCTCTGAGTACAAGACACTCTCCCTGTCTGTGCCTCAAAATTAGAGAACATTAAAGGAACCTTCATCGATCCTGGAGGAGGAGAAGAAAACAACAACGACTGGAAACGAGTCATAGAAAGAGGGAGGGGAATCAAACGGCCGGGGGAATGGACAGGACACGGTTTCGGGCTCGGAGCGGCGTCGGAGCAGGAAACCAGCCGGTCGGTTTATAACCAGGCAGGAAACACTGGTGTCAGGCTTTTAATCAGTCAGTCACTGAGGCAGCGGGTCGATGCTGAGGTCGGTCAGTTGCAGGCTGGTTACTGACTGGATGTTGTGAGGCTCAGCAGGTCGAACGCTGCAATCAATGCTGAAAACAAGCAGAGACACAACCTGCTGTGTCAGAGCGAGTGTGTGTGTGTGTGTGTGAGACTGTGTGTGCGTGTGAGACTGTGTGTGTGCGTGTGACACTGTGTGTGTGTGTGATTGGCTTCTCTTTTCTTCTCTGAATAGAAGTGAAGTAAGAACCAAACAATACAGACACTGATGTTTGTCTCTGGAAATGATTTCATAAAGAACAGTTTATGAATCATCTCTGGGTTTATTCTGCTGAGAAGCGTCTGAAGTGTGTGAAGCAGCAATAAGCCTCGACCCGTCCGATACGTTAATAATAATCCAGATCGTCTTCTGATGCCTGAGCCATAAAGTCAACAGCTTTAGATTTGGTTTGTTCGACAAGAAGCTGCGTCGCTGCCTGAAGTGGCCCACGTCCGTACAATATGAAAACATATTATCTGTCCAGTTTACACAACCAGTTACATGTATATCAACTCACACATAGCAACAAAAAATGATTTGACTATTAAATGTGACTCAGTCTTGACTTGACCAATGATCCGTATTCATGCTAGCCACAGCATGAATACAATTTTTCATATTTAAAAATGAATTAGTTATGAAACAGGTGCTGCTAATCACCAGGCAGCAAAGCTTAATGTTTTGTTTTCCTCCTTTTATGTTTTAATACATTTTCATATTTAGTGTAAATGTTGATAATAGAAAATACTCCAGTCCCTAAAAATTGTTTTAGTTTGAACCTGATTCTGATTTGCAGAGGACGATTTAAAACATGTGATCAACTCCCACCGACTGTTTGATTACAATTCAAGATGCATCAGCCTCATTTACTCCTTGATGATTTTCAAACAATATTTATGAATGAAAAATGCATCATATTATAAAATAAGGTCTTTAAACTTTCACGGACAGCTTGTTTCTGTTTTCCTTGAAAAATCAAGTTTGTGTATGAAATGGTGTCGCGCCACTGCCCCCCCCCCCCCCCATCATGCTTAAAATTCGACCTTTGGATTTAAACTTCCCAACGTGGGAGAAGAAAAAGTGAAATCCATTCAGCAGCACTTGGCTTCGAAAGTTCAAACAAAATTACAAAAGAAAACCTCATATTTCATATTTTACACTGTAAACAAAAAGTCAGACTTGGTCACAAAGAGACAAACGTCCAGTAATAAGAAAGAAATCAATCATCCAACAGTACAAAGACACACACACACACACACACACACAGAGAGAGACACACACAGACACGCACTCATTTCCTTTGTGTTGTAAATTGGGACTGGGCCTCTAGTCCCTCCAGTGAGTTCTGGGTCTGGTTCTCCTTACTTATTGTTTTCTTTCCACCTTTTCTTTTACATGTTTGTTTATTTTTATTGTCATATTACTGGTTGTGTTTTGTAGGTTTTGATGGAACATAGATTTATATTTAATAATTTATTTAAACACTAGCCTCCTAAACGTTGTCGTCTTCTTGTCACGTTGCATCGAGCTGATTGTTATTTCTCTTCTTTACTTTTCCTTCTTTGTTGTCAAAGCACTTTGTAAACTCTGTGGTGTATGAATAAAGTGTATTACTATTATTGTTATTATTATTATTATTATTATTATTATTATGTATAAACTCCTGCACTCAGGGCATCACCTCACCTGCAGAGAACAACCCACTGTTTTCCAGCAGAGAATCTTTTCCTCTGTGCACTGACCCGTTTGACTTAAATGTGAGTTTTACGAGTTTTAAGATGGAGTGACCCTCGTTCCACAGGAAGCGGCTGAAGAAGTAAACGTGTGTGTGTCAGTTAACACAAATGAAACCGACGCTCTGGACGCAGACAGACAAAGGTTTCTGAAGCTGCTCTGGACTCAGTTTGCCAAACAGTGAAGTGTTGTCTCTTTTCTCTCTCCAGCCTTCATCATCCTCTCCCCAGTCAGCGCCACACCTCGCTGTGAGGAGACTCATTCCTCCCGTCCCCCGCTGCCGCCAGAAATTGGCCCCGAGGACAAAAGTAAGAGGATGAGAGGAGGGGGGGAGAGCGGAGGGGGAAGAATAGCTGGTGACACACAAAGCCTCCATCCAGTACAGACAAAACCTTCCTCTGGAGCATCGGCCGCTGCTTTCACGTCTGTTACTCTGATAATGAACTCAGTTAAAGACCACCTGGAATTTTCTGCATAAATCAGACTCTTCAAAACTCAAAGACTAAAGTTCTGCAGCTCAGACTGAGTAACAGAATGTTAAAGTTAAAATCTAGTCTTTGACTTTGTAACACGTTCACCAGACCAGTGCTCCCATCAGGACTGGTTCACACCTGGCTTGCTTCAGAGCCTCAGACTCTTCTGTTTGGTCTGAATCTAAATATCAAGTGTGAAGGTTCCTCAGACCAACAGATAGAAAGCTCATTATTAGTTCCATCACCAGAGACACAATATGAAGGGAGTCAGCTAACGTCCAAACTCAGAAACAGAAACAGAAATCAATAACCTGCTCTAACAGCAGCAAACATTAACATAATGTGCAGCAGCTAAAGAATACCTCACATGTATACAGTAGAAAAACATGGAGCCTGTGTGTACACATCCACGTGCAGAGATGCTTCAGGCTGTTACACGAGACAGAACTGGTTGCTGCACACGATCAAAGGTTGTGCAGCTGAGGAACACGGTGTGTCCACCGGCTCTGAGTTGTGTTTGTGTGTTCGGAGTCATTATCCTGCCGCAGAGTGAATCCGTCTCCACGAGATGCAAACCAGCGGCTGCAGCTCGTCTCTCAACACTCGAGTGCTTCTTCTGCTCGGCCCTCACTCGTCTCAATGCAGGTGTGCGACTGCAGAGCAGCGAAAACAGACTCACATTTGAATATTCCTCTGTTTCACTGCGGGTTCGAATCCCTGTGGAGTGATTCTCTCTCTGCTGTTTTTTTTTTTCTATTTTCCAAAATGTTATGTTACAGTCGTCCACTGGAACATGCCAGTGTTTCTAATCCTCTCCTGAGTCGTGGAATCACTAATCACTTTATTGTAGCCGACATCGAACGTTGAAATGTTGAATCGTGGATGATGGAAAACACAGGAAGTGAACTGTACTTTATTCTGGGATTGGCTGCTATTTAAATCAGTTATGATCTTTGTGGAATGAAAATATACAACACATGGGGGGGGGGGCACTGCTGTATTTGTGTTGAACTTGAATCGTATAAAAGTACTTGATTACCCTTTTTTTGGTTTGTTTTTTAGTAACACCAGTTTCCTTTTGTGAATTGGAAACCACTTCCTGCAGAACACCAGCTTTATTTTACTTTTGTTCCACAAATACTTGAATAAACAAAAGACCCACAAAGTTGTGTTGGACCTTTTGTTTTGAGTTGACTGAAACCACCAACCTGTAAGTGACAGATGCATCAGAGAAATCGAACCAGAGACCCAAGGTGCTAGCCACCTGAGTGGTTTTCCACCTCGGCCACAACCGATCACGGGCATCGGAGAAACAATCCCAGAGAGGAGAGAGTAAACAGGGAAGCAGGTTCTGAGGCAGCGGCTGGTTGGTCGATTGATTAATGACTCGGAACTGATGGGAGGAAACTTGGTCTAATGGACTGAGGCTCAGTGGATCAAAGTTCCCTTTAGTCTCCTGGTCAGGACCCTCGCTGTGGAGTCACATCGTGCACACACACACACACACACACACACACACACACACACACACAAACACACACACACACACACACAAACACACACACTCTCCAGGATATAAATAACCTCCCCTGCCGGCCGCTGGTTCCTGGAGCAACGAGCAGAGGATCCCCAGTCGACCACCTGAGATCAAGTTGATGCTTCTCATCGCTCTGCAGGTTAACGACGGTGATGAACAGCCACTGAGTTAGTTTAACAACTGGTGGAAATGATATCACATCAGAAACAAAGGGAATAAAAACACACTGAGTGGTGAAACAGGGACTTGAACACATGAAGAAGAGGAGCAGACGCTCATCAGGGGTGAGAGTGACATCACAGTCACTGGTTCCACTCCAGATGGCAGAAGCTTGTTTATCAGAGCGACTCAAACAGGCGCCGTGGAGGAGAAGCTGCTGATCTTCATTCAGCTCATTCAGGACATTTCTTCTCACATTTATCTCCATCTGCATATCGTGTGCTTCAGTCACCAACTGCTCTGCTTCAGCCGTGGTCGGTGAGTAGAGCTCAGCTCGCGTCACTCTGCAAATTATCCTCTGGGGCCACGGCCAACATTCTGTGGCTTCAGGTGGAGACGGTGTAAATGTGAGTCAACACTCAGTCTCCGTTCACAAGGTAGTTTCACAAGGTCCTGGGTTGTTGGTTCAATTCTGAGGGAAGAGCCTCCACTAGTGATCCACAGGCAACATCAACAACAACAGGTTTTGTAATTGATGCTGCTTAATGTAAATAATGTATATTTTCATTCATCCAATTCTGCAGATGTGTTTTATTATAATCCTCAGTCTAATGTAACAGGATAATTAATTCACAGTGAAATCAATAAATTCTCTCTCTCTCTCTCTCTCTCTCTCTCTCTCTTTTTGTCTCTCTCTCTCTGTGATGTAATCATAATCCTCTTCACGTCATGTGATTATATTTACATAAAGGTAGCAGATGCACAAAGTCATATTTATTGATGAATCAATCTGAGGCCTGATGTGGATTTTAGTGGCTCTCAACTAAACATATGAACTATGGATTCATTTGTGATGTTGTTTGGTTTCTTATCCCCAGAGGATGATCCCTGCTAACTTTAATGACCCCATAACTTGATTTTATCCGTTAATGACCTTTTCTCTGGTTCCACTGGACCCCCACCCCCCCACCCCCACACCCCCGGCCAAACTTTACATTAAAAGCTCCAAGGACTCTGAGAATAATAATAAAAGTCTGCTCAGTGTTGTTATTTCAGTCCAAATGTTCCGTGCTGGGCCTTTGAGGAGTTTTATCTCGCTCTTTGCATATTCAGGCCGTAACCATCAAATTCAGTTTTAATTTCAGTTCTGCTTCAGCTCGTCTGCCAGTTGGAAGCAGGGGAAGCTTAGGAAGAAGAGAACTGAAGCTGAGATGTTGTGGTTTTCCCTTAACATCAGATAATGTTTGCAATCAAATGTGACCAAATGAGTCTGGAGTATTTATAAAACACGTGTCTCATGATACCTGCAGAGAAAATTAACATTCAAATGTACAAAACAAGCAGAAAGAGTGAAGTGCTGCCTGCAGCGCCTGTTTAATCTGCTGCGGATCACAGATCTGCAATCAGCGTCCATCTGCTCCATCTGATCTCTGCTCACTTCAAACACTCACACGGGCGCTGCTGGAGTTCACGGGAAAATATCTCGTGGCGTCAGGAATTTCGTGGTCAGCACATTAAGATCGTGATCCTGCTGCAGGTGTCCTGACGTGTGGTTGATTCCTCACAAACCGACAAGAGACGACACACACAAAACACACACACACACCAGCTGTTAACACACATCTCACATCTTCCAGAAGAACAAACAGTTGTTGGGATAATCTCAGTGTTTAGTGGAGTAACGGCTCGTGGCTGCCAGGGGGCGTTCCCCGGGAGGAGACGAGCTCAGAGCAGGAAGCTGAGGAGGACGGAGGTAGAGCGGGTTGGCCACTAACCAATGAGTGAACGTGAATTGAATTTGAGCCAAATACTATTAATCAAATTTTTACAGACTTTAAATAATGATGGACGACGCGTCTCCAGGATGATCTACGGTGCAAAAATGAAGCCGAAGCTGTCAATCACGATGTTCTGCCTGGTATTAATATCTTCATATAACTAATTAAGACCAGGCCTATCGGAAACCTGAAATGACAGCAGCTCTACTAATTAACAGGCCAGGTAAGGGAGGCTACAAAAATCTCGAAATGTTGTTGACACAGAAACCGTAACAAAACATTTTAAACGTATCGCACTCAAAGAAAAAGATGAAGTTTACATTTTGTTTTCCCGATCTCAAATTTAACTTGAAGAGACAGGAGCTAAGACCACGTGTTTGAGACAGAGGCTGAAAAGAGGAGCTGCAGCGATGGACAGTCTGTGGACAGGGACGAGTTTTCTGAACATGGAAACGTTAGAGTAATAATATGTGTTGAAGTTGAGGTGTGAGTCCACGACTACACACACAGATCTGGCTTCGTTAGAGCCGAGCGCGACTTTTAATCTCACAAAACAACGGAAACATTTCGACTCTGCTCCGCTCGGTGAATCTCAGCTCTATCAGGAACCGTTTGGAAGCTGCAGAGGTTGAAAGCCCTCGGAGCGGCTCGGCCTGGCTCTGTACTGTAGATGTTTCTGATGTGTCCGATAAACTGGCCTCCTCGCGCTCCTTCACCTTTGAGCTGGAGAAGATGAATGAATCTGAGCGTGGCGCGTGGTGGAGCTCAGGTTGGTATTCAGCGGGGGTTCTCCGTATGGATCCTGCTGGAGAGGAACATGCTTTCCTCCTCCTGCACTTTGTCTCCTTTATCTCCTCCGTGTGAAGGATTTGTCCGCTAAAAGCCTCAGACTGCTCCGCTCACGTCCACAGCTTCTCCTCCTCCTCCTCCTCCTCCTCTTCATCTTCCATCATCATCGGGCTTCTCTCTCGCTGTGTGTATGCTCTGACCTCTGACCTCTCCACTTTTATTCCACCGTGTGCCGAACCGTATCTCGACCAGACGGAGAATCACAACCACGATCACACACTGTTCAACAGAATCTCTTCTTTTTCCACCACTGAGAAACAGAATGAATTTAAAGATGGAGTCTGACTCAAAGAAAAGTGTTTTCTAGAAAGAACAGGTTGTTTCTACAGACGTCTACGAGAAACTGACTCTTCTTCAATACGGCTGATGCTCACTCAGTAAATTATGATTCATTAAAAGTAAAACAGACCTGATGTGTTTGGGGGGGTGGATACCACAGTGTGATTGACAGCTAGTAGCGTCCAATGGGTGCAGGTCGCAGGTGTAGGTGGATGTGAAGTGTCCTCTACCTCTCAGTTAGACTCCGCCCCCTGCTCCTCCATGGCCAGTAGTGGAGGAAGAACTAAAACATTTATTTTGTAAAACAGACAAAAATGTATTCAAGTCAAAGTTAAAGTACCACATCAACTTTGCTTTAATAGTAAAAGTACACACTGCATCGGCTGGTGGTTTTAAATGTATCATAAACTAGGATTTTTAAACGTATAAAAGATATTCACCATCTGTTATTATTATTTATAGAGTTACGTGCAGAGCGAGCGAGTGAAGCAGCATCTACACGTTCCTCCAGAAAGGAAATGCACCTTTCTCACCAAACCTATAATCAGCACAGAGTAAAACCTCTCCGTCTGAATCTCTGCTCTGAAAACGTTTAAAACACGTGTGTGTGTGGGGGAGGGGGGGAATAAAGAACTGCCTGTGGAGAGATAATTACACTTCATGTCTCAGATGCAAATCAACTCTCTTCAAGTAATTCAGAGGAGAATGTGTCATCAGCTCGTTCGCTCAGTGACTGCGTTTCGTTTGTGGCTCCAGAACTCGAATGTCCCACATCAGACAAATAAAAGTGGGATTAACTTCATCACTCAGCGTTTTCTCATTATGATATTTTGATCCTTGGTTTTCCCCTCGGGATCCCCCCCCCCCCCCCCCCCCCAGCATCATCAGAATGAGAAAGTCTCACATAGCAGCTTGTTGAAGTGTGTGTGCATCATATTAGATGTATTGACGTCAGTAGGAGTCTCTGAGCTCGTGTAAAAAAATCTGCATGATGATAAACTGAGCAGAACAGATCTTTACCACGACTGCATTTCTCTTTTTAACTATCCGGAGATCGTCCACAGCCACGACAGGTCTGTGTCACGTGATCCAGATTTCTCTGATTGCAATCTGATCACACAAAATGCATTTCATTGCCACTTATTGATAATAGTTAAGTGAATTTGAAATGTGGTGAGTGTTCAGGTGGGCGTCTGCAGCCGGTTGTGAGTCTCTTCTTTCATGAAGCTCTTTCTGTTCACTTCTATTCATTTCATCGTTTGCTGGTCTCAAGGTTGAAGCGACACACGAGGCCGCAACATGAGCAGCTGCTTTCAGATGAGAATATCACAGGAATATCCAGTTCTCCTTTCAGGTACATAAAAAAAAAATTCTGAATATTTTATACAAGAAAATATCATATTTTGTTTCCAATAACCATGACCCTCATGAATGTACATATGTGTTGTGGGGGGTCGCTGCTGATGGAGACGTCAGCTGAGAAGTTGCTCACTTTGGTTTTGGTGTGGAGGAGAAATGAGATGAAAGTTGTTGGACTTGTTATGAAATGTAAATCTGTTCTCGACACAAAAAATAAAAAATCTGCCGTCTGGAAACATAAGACACTTCACACTCTGTTATCTTCCAATTGGTGCTGTGTTGAAGGAATTTCACATCTTATTTGAAATAATCCCCCCACCCCCCTTCTCCTCCTCTTCCTCGCCGCCACCACAGCTACACACACGCACACACACGCACACACACACACACACACACACACACACACACACACACACACACACACACACACTAGCATTGCTAAGCCTGGCCGTGAAATGGGATTCTCAGGGATGAGAGCTGCTCTTTGTGATCACAGAGGGGGATCCACCACATGCTCACACACTCACACTCACTCACACACACAGACACACACACAGACACACACACACACACACACACACACACACACACACACACACAGTGACTCTGTGTTTTATATCTGTGTGTGTGTGAGTGTGCGTTTGTGGCTCTTTATGTTGAGAAACACACACACACACACACACAAACACACACACACACACACACACACACACACACACACATCTGAAAAATGAGACAAACACTTCTTTTTCTCTGGAATGGATGTTGTGGGACTCAACTGTTTCTATGGCAACTGTAGCCCATTTACTCCCCATGGCTTGTGTGTGTGTGTCAGTGTGTGTGTGTGTGTGTGTGTGTGTGTGTGTGTGTGTGTGTGTGTGTGTGTGTTTGTGAGTTTGTGTGTGTGTGGATGAGTGTACTCCGATGCTGTGTGTTTCTGTTCATACACAATGCATATGCATACGTGTCTGCGCATATGGTATGTGCACTGTGTGTGTCTGATGGATGGGAGTTGTGCGTTTGCTGGTGGCTGATCAGGACACAAACCAGAGGCAACACGGTGACACCTGATCTCCACA
Source organism: Platichthys flesus (assembly GCF_949316205.1). NCBI lineage: Eukaryota > Metazoa > Chordata > Actinopteri > Pleuronectiformes > Pleuronectidae > Platichthys > Platichthys flesus. The sequence continues at coordinate 1,308,633 of NC_084952.1, read as the reverse complement.
TGTCATCCATGTTTAAAGATGGCAGCTCCTGTGTGTTTCATCAGGCGAAGCCGGGGCGTCGTCCATCTTTATTTGGGGCTGTGGTCTCTTTGGTTTCCATCGATTCAGCCGAGGGGCTTTTAGAATCTCTCAAAGTCCCAGAATGAAAACCACTGGTTCCAGAATCAGAATCCTCTCTGATGCACACGGGCTCGAACCTCTCACATCGGTGAAATCAATGTTCACGAGCCGCGGCGCTTCCCTTAACGCCGTCTGTGCACGATGTGTCCGTGACTCCCGACTGAGGACACCCCCCCCCCCCCCACTCCCCCTGTACATCCACTGCTTTTATTTTAAAGAACACAACAAGCAAACAGCGGGAGGATAATTAAACTGAGATGAAAGCCGACTCACAGTTAGCTCAGGATCCAGGAGGATTCACTTTGATCACAGGTCGGTGCGTGACACAGAGCGACGCCGTCATCCAGAGCCAGAGCCAGAGCGCCGCCTCTTCTCTCCTCTTCTCTCCTCTTCTCTCCTCTTCTCTCCTCTTCTCTCCTCTTCTTCTCTTCTCTCCTCTTCTCTCCTCTTCTCTCCTCTTCTCCTCTTCTCCTCTTCTCTCCTCTTCTCCTCTTCTCTCCTCTTCTCTCCTCTTCTCTTCTCTCCTCTTCTCTCCTCTTCTCTCCTCTTCTCTCCTTTTCTCCTCTTCTCTCCTCTTCTCTCCTCTTCTCTCCTCTTCTCTTCTCTCCTCTTCTCTCCTCTTCTCTCCTCTTCTCCTCTTCTCCTCTTCTCTCCTCTTCTCCTCTTCTCTCCTCTTCTCTCCTCTTCTCTTCTCCTCTATTCCTTCTTTGCCTCTTTTCTTCCCGTTTCTTGTGGCTTCCGTGGCCGAGAAGGTCAACAGATGATAAACTCTTCTAAAACACTGGAACCCATCGAGGTCCTTCCACCTCCGATATCTTTAAAGTGGATCGCCTTCAAATTAGAGGATGGAGGAAATGTCACAGCGCTCACACACACACTGGCTCCGTCTCTCCGTCAGCCCTTGTGTGGTTTATAGTGCACCACTTCAAAGGTTATTCTCTGACCTTATTCAGGCTCATATCTGAGGAAATAAAATAGAAGGCGGCTCGGCGCTCCCTGCTGAATGCTCCTTTAGCAGCGGCTGCTCCTGCGTGTCCTCTGGTTGCTGCTCCCCTTTATTCCTGGAAGAATAAATGAAAGGAAAGTTGAAGGACTGAAACTCAAGTCTCCACCAGCTTCATTTCCCCGGGCTGGCTCTGTGACAAAATAATAAAAAAGAAGGAAATACAGAGGCTTTTCAGAACATCATTGGGAGACAGCATCTGGTGTCTGGGCCATCGTGTGTCTGTTTCAGCCGCTCGCCCGTTGTGTTCGGGATTATTTGCACAGAAGCTGCAACAAAGGATGAGTTAGAGTGTTTTTAAAAAGGCTGGCTGGGTCTGAGGCAGCTCGCATTCACCAGAAATATATTACTGCATACACAGATAATGAGAAATGAATCCTACAGAAATCAGGTTCATTAGATTTGGATGTTAGGACTGTGAGAGGTCAATACAATCACTGTCCTCCTCTGGGGATCATGAATATCATTAAATATTCACAAAAAGACTCACACAGGAATAAACAAGATAAACGAAAGTTATGATTTAAATGTCTCTCCTCCATGTTAGCAGATGGGACACGAACCAAACTAAAAATAGATGATAAATAAATGTTTGTCAAAGATGGTTTCTGTCATTTCAGGTCGTTCTTATCAAAGACACCAGTGAGATTTGTAAATGTATTTGTCTTAAACAGGGAGGAGGAGCTGTGTGTTTGATTGACAGGTGGACCCCTGTCTTTACACATGTTGCTGCTGTTAAATTATAAATAATGACTCAATATTTAAACACCAGGCAATAATGAAACTGTGACATTATCCAGAGTTTCCGCTGCTGGCTTCAGATCTGCTGTGTGAGGTCAGTGTGCGTTTGATGGAAATTCAAAGGAATGAACTTCAGTTTGACGCTGTTGCATCAGACTATGAAATGTGGGGGTTCATTTCAGACCTGGCAACCTGCCGATCGATAACCACGTCTGTGAGTGACAGGCCGAGAGGTGGACGGGACTTCTCTCTTTCCGTCTCACGTCACCTTCCCGTCCTGAGCTGTTGCTCCAGGTCCTCCCTCTGTAATCAGCGTCAGCGTTCGTCAACCTCCCGACGGCAATTTGACATTTCAGAACAAAGCTCGTCTCCAGCAGGGAAGCGGAGGGGGGGTGTGATCGCGACAGAAAAGCAGCGGGGCGAGCGATGGGAAGAGCAGAAAGGTGCTAATGAGCATGTTGGGAGCTCGCAGGTGGTTTTTAGTGATGACAAAGTGGCTCTCACCTGTCTGCTCTGCTGCCATCTCACGTAGCATCGCACGGCCGAGCTGCGTTAGATAACAACACGCTGAAGAGGAGAGAGAGACTAGATGGAAAAAGAGAGAGGGCGAGAGAGAGGAGAATACAGAAGAGACAACAGTGTGTGTGTGTGTGGGGGGGGGGGGGGGGTGGTAGAAATATTTATTTTAGGACACAGCACAAAAACATTTGACAGAAGAGAAAGAATTTACTCCTGTTTTACAATATGAGGTGAGAAGATGGATGTTTCATTTCTTCTCTACACTTCTGGTAATTGTCCATTCATCCATTTTCTTCCTCTTGTCTGATTTCAGGTCAACATGAAGTTCATCCGTCCGTCTCCAGCTCCTCAGGCCAGGATCCAGAGGCCAGATGGGATCTAGTCCCTTTGGCAAGTTCTGGGTCGAACCCTTGGTCTCCTCCCAGTTTGGCGGAGAGACGTGGCCAGGAGGAAAATTGGTGATTTGGGAATATGGGCTGTACCAATAACATTTGATTGATTGGTGGAATCATTCTGGTGTGAATACAGATTAATGGGCAGATAAACACGTGACGTATTAGCACGGAGAGAGGAGCAAAACATTTTTTATGAAACGAGTTTCTCCGGCTACACGACAAGTGTTGTTGTTTCATCATGAAACCTTAAGCACACATCGGCCATTCTGTTTGTTTGATAAGAGCCTGAAGTCATCTACAAGGCAACATTCAGCTATAGCGCCACCTACAAGCAACAGGAAGTAAGTGTTATGTCACAATCATCATTCCCAGTAGGTGAATTTTTCAAGGGCTGTCCTTTGTGTTGTTCACAGAAACAAATGCATGTTGGTGCTTGCTTGCAGGAATTAACGTCCTACTGCAGTGGTGCTATTCCTGGGAGCCATTATACAAGCTTTGCGTTAACAGGAATAAATAAGCTAATTTCCCAAATATCGGATTAATAAACGATAATCTAATCTTATTTTAAATAGTCATCTCTGGAAGGAAAATCTTTTAGCCACAAATGATCCCACCTCATTCTCTTGGGACCATTTACAGAAGGAATTAGTTGAATATTCTCTACAAATGAAAGTGCTCGGGTCTTTACATGGGATGTGTTGACACAGGCACACAGGAGGAGGTGACAGAGAAACTGTTTGGTGTATAAATACGATCACAGCCCAGATGCTAGGCCACGCTCACTCAGGTGTAAAGAGGGACGTGGCCCCTCAGCGTTTCACACAGGCAGCTGCTGCTCCGCTGCTTCTCCTGCAGATTCATTATGATGATCACGTCACACGTCTTCTTCTGTGCAACAACACACAACACAAACACACAACACAAACACAAAGGGCAGACGGGAGCCGGAGGGAAGTGAAAATTAGCTCCTCCCGAGGTGTAAACTCCCACTGATTACTGGTGCATTGTTTCAATCAGATAATCAGGCTCTGCTAACACACACACACACAAACACACATACACACTCTCACACACACACAGCAGAGCCACTAGCTGGCAGATTCTTGTCTCTAATAACGGTTTAGCGGTGAGAGGTCCAGGAGAGGAGGTGAAGACTGACACTCCACCCGTCCCTCCTTCTCTTTTTCGCTGGCAGCGCTCATCTGCCATGTCGGGGGGGAGCGCTGCCATCACTTGGCTCCTTATTTATTTTAATTATTTTGATTTCCTGCTCTCCATCTCTGGCATCTCTGGCTCGGGGAACTGCTGATGGCTGACACACATTTATCAATCTCACCACGGCCGCCTGCCAATTATAAAATGAAAAGTTTTGGCGAGGCCATTGGAAGAAGCTCTGGCTGCAGAGCCGAGCGTTAGCAGAGCGGCTCGGCGCTGCTGCCGCTCTGCAGCGGAACGTGGACCCGGCGATGTGCAGCAGTCAGGTGAGCGTTTGCTCTGCGTGTTTGATGTCCCCTCTTTGTTCCCGTACATTTCTCAGCGCTCCCGCTCTCCAATGCAGGATTTAGAAACTTGGGCGTCTCGTCTCCTCCTGTTAATTGCGTCATGCGGTTTCTCTACTTCAGCACAAAGTGTGATAACGAGTCGGGAACAGAGCGACTGTGCTGATTTAGCTCGTTGGAATGTTCAACATGAAGCAGTGACAGCTGAGCGGGTCATGAGCACCGGCTGAATATATATTTTACCACTTATTTTAGCTCATTTACAACAAATTACAAGTATTTTGCATTGATACGGACATGGATGGATTAACCTGTGGGGGCCCCGGGGCAAAGTTTAGCTCCTGGGTCCCATTAACTCCCATTTCATACGCTGGATTATTTCAAGGATTGCTGGGTGTTATCTAAACTAAACTATTTAACATAATAAATAACCACAACAACAACTGAAATATAAGATCCTAAAACTGGATCTTAATAGAAATAGGCCACCATCATGTGTTGTAGTGTTTTAATGGATGTTGGGGATCTGGGGCCCTTCATCAAACCAACCACCTGTTCTCGGGGCCCCTCATCGGATCAGGGCGTCGGATGTCCACGGAGGCCGACGACCATCAAGTCTCTAAAACCTCGAAGCTACTCGTAAAAGTTTATCTGTAAAAAAGCATCTTTAAATATCAGTGAATAAACTGAGGAATGCTCCTTTAAATCCTATTTTCTTTGTTGGGTGCAGTTTGCCTTGAATTCGCTCAGACACTCAGACACACACACACTCACACTCAGACACACACACCCACCCACAGCAGAGCAGAATTGTATTTTGTTGAGAAAACACAATTCATTGTACATTGCGTTGCTGAAGTCAGGTTGTTAATTAGAGGGAGAGCTTGTCTGAAGGATTAACGACAAGCTCCGCTGTTCATCATCACACACACACCTGCACTGATGGATTATGGGTAAGCACTTTTGTTTGCAGGCTGAATTTTTGCGATGAGATGTTTGATCCGGCAAAAAAGTGTCACGTCAGGCAGAAACGCAGCTAACAAGAAGCCCGCTTCCCTCTGGCTATGAAAACACCGGTTTGCTGATGTTTCCCTGCAAACGCTCGGCCTCCTTTCATCAGCATATTTTAACAGTCATACAGTCAAAAGAACAGAAAGAAGACAAATTGGGGTTTGGAAGAACCAGAGACGACAGGATTTCTCTTGAATTAGCAGCGAGCGAGGCTCGGAGCTTAACTGCTCTGTTTCTGAAACACGAGCGACTCCGGCTGAAAGAGCGGCCGCGGCGTTCTGCTGCCTCAGAATAATTGGATGGAAATGAAATGGCTCTTTGAACGGATGTTCCTTTTGTTTAAACCACTCACAGTAAATATACACACACAAATCGGTATATATATATATATATATATATATATATATATATATATATATACTGAAAGTATATATATAATATATATACACTATTAATGTCACAGCTGTAGTGATCCACAAGCAGTTAGTTCCTACCAGAAGTTTTAGCCCTGCTATCAGAAGTCATTAACAGGGGAGTGTGTGTGTGTGTGTGTGTGGGTGTGTGTGTGTGTATGTGTGTGTTTGTGTGTGTGTGTGTGTGTGTGTGTGTGGGTGTGTGTGCAGTACAGTAGGAGCCATGCTGGCTAATTAAAGCCTCTCTAGCTGAGCCACTTCTGGCACTGATCAGCCACAAAGCACAAAACACACACACACACAGACACACAAACACACACACACACACACACACACCATTGACTTGTGTTTATTTCCTCAAATTAAAGGACACATGAAGTTATAAATACTGCGGTGATGAGGAAACAGGAAACAGACGCACGTGAGGTGGCAACGAGGAGCTGAAGAGGTTTTTGGTGTGATTTCACAGATACTGAAAGAAAACACAGCTTCACTTGATATTTTTGTATAAAAACACAAACAGTGCGACCAGCAGCTCGGGCAGAGAGAGAAAATCGATGAGCCGCCTGGCACCGACCTTCACGTGTCTGCACGGCTGAGTGAGTGATCACAGGTTATGACTGACAGCTCACGGCGGCGGCTTGGCAGCACGTCGCTGGAACCAGTGATGGATGACAGAGGACAGACGGCTGTCACTCACTTTGCAGACATCGTTTCCTGTAGTTTTAAATACTTCAAATCCCAAATATAGATTAATTCAAAGTAAACAGTACATGTTATTAATATCATATTAATCCGAGAGTGAAAGTCTTAAAAAATTGTAAAAGATTATCAACAAATCAGATCCTGGAAACATGACATTGCACTTTTCTTCACCTCAGGATATGTTTCATGTATTTTCAGAACAGAAATTAACTGAAGGAGACGATTTACTGAGGATAAAATGAAGGAGTCGGGAAGAAGTGTTGAAAACGTGTCTGGTGGAGGGAGCTCCACTTACAGAGGAGGAGATGCTCTTCCTCTCGACCGGCTCAGGAGGGAACTTCATCATCCTCCTGCGGCCTACAGGAGCCGCTCGTCCCTGCAGAGGAAACACTGGCTTCACTGACGTGGCACCGAGACGACTCAACATCAGGACTTTCATTTGAAGACACCTGAGTAACAACAGAGAGCTAAAAATCCACTTACTTGGAAACTGGGAAACCTTTGCTTCATTGCTTCATTAAAATATCCTACTTAGCCTCATACTTGCTTTTTATTTCATTGGAATAAATACAAACCACTTAGTCGGTTCAAAGGGTTGAAGAAATGTTTAATTAGTCTGATTAATCATTTACAACGGTTAATATTTAGTTTTTGTTGAAGTCAAACCCACGAAATCAAAAGTAAGAAAACACATATATCTTCAACACTTTATTCTTATATCAATAATCCTGCTCTCTAACTGAAGGCTGCTCTTGAATAAATACAGGAAAAGACCTTTACAGTCCTAAGCTCTGCCCTTATCTCTTTGCCCTGAAGCCATTAGACTTTATTAGCTGTATATACCATATACTGTACTATATACCACGAAGCCGTGTGACAGTGGGAGAGTGAAGTGAATGTCTGGAGAGCGGAGTCAGCTCTTTTCAGACGACTGCAGTTATTTCTGTCTAATCACGAGGATCCTCTGGCCCGCGGCTCGTCGGCCGTGTGTGATACGACGTCGTGAAAGCACCGGCCGTCCCTCCGCTGCCACTCTAATCCCACTAAATGTATGAAAATAGGAGCTCGGCTATTGTTGGAGTCAGCGTGCTGCCTCAGCACATACGTCCTCTGACACCATTTGGAAGAGGTGCACCCTGGGATATTCTCTCGCTGGGACCGAATCCATCTCGATCCGTCTCCCCTCGTGGCACAGCGAGGGGAAGTTTGATTGATTTATCAGGCCCGCGTCTCCCCGGCCTCCCTTTAATGAGACAGTAATGGCCCACGGTCGGCCGGCACTCCAGAGACGAATGTGAAGGAGAGGCGAGCGACAGAGATCAGAAATGTGGACGGAATATGTAACCGGAGGAAGAATCAATCCACCACAGACGGAGAGAGGGAGAGAGACGACCAGAAAGAAGAGGAGCACGGAGACGATATGGAAAATATAAAGTATTCACCTCAGAGAGAAAAGAGAAACTGCTCAGAGGTAGTACAATTATAAGTATTAGCTGAAAATAAAATGAAGACATAACATTTATTTGTTTATACCCTCAACCTCCATGATCCTGCGAGAACCCCTGCAGCTACAATTATTATTATTTGTATTAAAACTGTTATTATTATAACCAGGAACATTACAATTTCTGCATGTGTGTGTATGTCTCTCTCTCTCTCTCTCTCTCTCTCTCTCTCTCTCTCTCCGTTCGCCCACCACGAGTACTCTTGCTCTGAGTTTTCCACCCGCTGAAAGGAAGTTTTATATTTTCCTTCTGTCACAGAGTGTTTGCTCCTGCTGGGAGTTGTCGAGTCTCTCAAGTAAATAATACTCTAATACTATAAAGAGATCGGTCTATTAAAAGTTCCCCTCAGATAACTTCTCTATTAATTGGTGTTGTACAAATAAAAGTCACTTGAGAAAGAAATTTGGCACCAGAGGACGAGTCTGGAACTTATCTCATTAAAGACGCCTTCACCCTCGGAGTGTAAATAAAGACGGACGACATCACAGCTTCCACAGTGAAGTGTGTTAATCAACCCCTGGCGTCTGGCTGCCTGCTCCGTGTTAGCAGATGGGACACGGATCAGTCGCTGATCGGCTTCAAATCCACTTTCTGCTTTCAAATGAACATGAACTTTACTTTTCATAAAACTCAAGACAGAAGCGTTGGGAGATGAAACGGGTCATCCTCTGGCGTACATGAACGATGAGATTGTGTATTTGCACCAATCACGGCCCTCCGATGTAACGGGTCACATGGGGGTAGAGAAAAGTTCAGTTTTGTGGAATCTGCCTCTGGGCTGAAGTGTGTGGAACCAACTAAGTGACTGAGCAGCGTCAGCAGCCGCCTCCTGTTCACAGCAACCGAGAATAACCTGAGTTACAGCAGACGGATCAGAAGAGGAGAGGAGTGGGGGGGGCGGCGGACAGGCGGCAGGGAGAGCAGGCGTCTGCTGATTGCCAGCAGCCGTCGGTCACTGCAGCCTTTAATTAAAGTCACTCTCCTGGGCTCTTGAGCAACAGCTTGCAATTCCCACAGACGACAGCAGCGTGGCATTGAGCCTGGGCGACCTGCAGCCGTCTGTGGGCAGCCTCCCTGCCAGCCGCCGGCTTTCAGGGGAATTAATAACACAGCGGTGGCCACATCATTTGTGTGACACTCTTCACCTGGGGGGGGGGGCGAGGTGCTGACCTTTGTGTTTCCGTGTGGATCCCTCCTCCTCCTCCTCCTCCTCCTCCTCCTCCTCCTCGCCGACCGGGAGACGGGAGAAACGGCCTCGGGGGTTTAAACACAGGACGTCGCAGGTTCGTCAGGTTGTCGGATCCCGTGGGAATGTTTTCAAAGGTCAACACACACAGACACACAAAGATCTGCAGCAGGTCGTTCCCGGGGGGGGCATGTCCGTCCAGCTGCAGACGCTCTCCACACTCTGATGTTCCACTTGGTTTCTATATTGTTGCAAACTGATGGTTCCCTCTAGAAAATTATTAATTATTAATTTCATTAACCGAAAATGATATAAAGGGAACAGGATTTACGTCGGGGGAACACGTCGTGATCAGGGAACAGCTGTGTTCAGTTTGAGATCCACATGTTGGGGAACACTGATCCACAGCTCTAGTTCTATAGTCTTCAGCCCTAACCCTCACAATGTGTGACTTGTTGTATAAAAATGAATTATATGAATTATATTAGTGTTCAAATAATGTATTATACATATATCAATATTACATTTTATATTTTATTTGGTTCAGTCCTGAACTCATGTGTCGTTGAACATTTATTTCATTTACATTTTATTATATTTATATATGGTCAAGGAAAACACACATCCAAGTTTTGAGTTGACAAAAGTTTAATTTCTCTCCAATTTTGTTCAGAAATGTTTTCATATCTGTACGAATGGGCCTCTGTGGGACGTTGTGGTATTTTGTTGTGTCTTTGTTTGCACGTTGCTGGAGGAGCTGTTGTTGTCCGGCTGAGAGTCCGATGACAGGACTGATACGACCCAGCAGCCGCTTCTCAGCGCTCACAAAAAACAAAGCTCCATAATAAACCTGCTGATTATTTAATCTGCTCAAACCCACGCTGCCTCCCTGCGTCTTCAGAGCCTGACACCGAGTTCATCCCTGTGAGCCTGCAGAGCTGTTGCATCACGTTGAAGAGCAGCTTACAGAATGTTGCAGGATGGGCCTGAGTCAGCGAGCTGCTTTCTGGACGCCGTCCTGCTGGTGCCCTGTACCCAGGGACCTCATTAGTGTGGCAGAGCTCCGTGGTCACCGGTGGCTCCTTTGAGGCGGCAGCAGCCACAGGGACCTGCTTCCTACCTGCCGACGGTTCAGAGCGGAAAGGCCAGAGCAGCGACCGGAGACTCCTGATTGGCCGGGCGCCTTGCCGGGGGGGAAATCAGTGCGATGGGGGGGCGACACGCCGGTGCGCTCTGACACCTGTTTGGACTTCAGGAGGTGGATGCTCGCCGCCGGCTGCGCCTCAGAGTTCAGATTTCATGGCTTTAATAAACCGTAAGAGTTTGTTTGCAGAGAAAAGGGAAGAAACCTTTTATCCTCAGGCTTGAATTGTGGATTTAATCTTTTTGTTTTGTACAACTTAACTTTAAATTAACCTCAAAGAACATTTTAAATTATTTGTTTTACAGGGAACAGAGTATTTATTTTACAGCATGATGCTCTTCGATGGCTTCAAATTAAATTAATAGTCAAATTTAAGATTTCATGATTAACATGGAGGAGGGGGTGTGTACAGCCTACACTTCAGCCAGGCATCATCGATCGAGGGGCCTCGTGAACTTGAGTTTTGCCGAAGAGGGTCACAAGAGCAAAACCGTATTTGTGAGATCCCAGTGACCTTTGACCTTTGACCAACAAATTACTGCTCAGTTTATTCTTCAGTCAAAATAAATGTTTTAGGAAAATATTTCCGTCTTCCATCTCCAGGGAACCGCTTCCTGTGGTTTTGACGTGTCACACACATGTGGAGGAATCTGACCCCGACACCGTCCACCAACCATAGCACCACCTTCGGGTCGGATCCCTCAACACAAACCTCGGCCCTCGCACACTGTGTGTGTCTGCAGTGTGTGTCTGCAGCAGCCGGGTTCGATCCTCGATGTGAACGCTCCGCCTGGGTCCTGGACTGTTTCCATGGAGATATTCAGCTGCCTTTGTCCGCCGGTGCACAAAAAGGTTTCGATGTTCAGGATATGAAGATGCATGTAAACAAATCACCCTGCACTTATCTGTGAAGCGACCAGGATATGAATCAATATGTGGGGGAATTTGTTTAGAATTAGTTTCCACTGCCTCCATTCAGCCCTCGATGTGACACACGTTGTCACAGAGGAAATAAAAAAGATGGGAACTGATTTTGAAAACAATTCTTTGGCAAGAAAAACATTTAATTAATATGAATGTTCACTGCGTCACTGTTGTTTGGCCACGCTGTGAAGAATCCCCCTGAGGTTTGTCCTTAAAATCCTCTGCTGACGCATAATTCTTAGAATTTCTGTGACTGAAATCCATCAAGTGGATTCACCAGGGGGATCTTTTCAAATCTAAAGCTCATTAAAGACGAGGACGTACAGTATCTGGTGATTGATTATTCCACCAATCAGCTCTAGAGCAGCAGCGTTAATCAATCTTTGCACAACAATGCTTTAACTGACAACAATAAATCCTCATTTATTGAGCTCCTGTCAATTTCACGTCTCTGTAAGTTGATTTTAGTGAAATGAAGCGAATGCAAAGGTCACCTGAAAGCACGAAGAGGACGTAGACAACGAGTTGATCAATCAAACTGTGGCAGGTACTGAATCATCTGTAAAGTAATCAAGACCCTGGAAACGCCCCGATCCCTTAAAGGTGCGCTGGCTGCTGTTGTTGGCCACTGGGGGGCAGCAGAACAGGCTAAAAACACAATGAGCTCTATTCTAATGATCCAAGCACTTGGAATATAGAGTCCCGAGGTTCAAAAGGGTTCAGGAACAGGATATAAACAAATTCCACTGCGATTTTCTGTTTCCTTTAAAAGTCAAAGTCAACCTTATTGTCAATTCTGCCGTTTCTCTCTGACCTCCAGGCCAGGGGAGCTCACAGCTGGGTCTATAATGGTGGATGGACGATATGATGGCTCCCTAACAAGTGAGGTCAAAACATGTGGATCACCCCCTGGTGGCTGACTGCAGTGTAGGTCATAAAACCCCACTCCTAAATAAAGTCTCCATTTCCTGCCACAATCCAGAGGTGAAGCTAAAACATCTCAGAGACGAACGCTGTCATGCTGTAGCGTTCGTAAACTCGTCCGTCTCAGCTGTCAATCATGACGTCTCCTCATGTTTTATATATCATCAAATAACGAATCAAAACCAAACTTGTGTAAAACATGAACAAACACCAGCAAACTGAAATGACAGAAACCAAAATTTGACGGATGGGTTATGTTTTAGTTTTGTCCTCTGTCTAACGCTGAGGATGCAGGCCACCAGGGGGCAGTCAAGACACTTTGGCTTCACTTTTAGGAGCCGTCATGTCGACCATCTTTATTTACAGATTGTGGTTTGCAGAGAAAACTAACATCAACAAATTAATTAAAACCATTTCTCAAGAGAAATTTAAAAAACCTGTTTGATAGTTGAATCATTTTAACGATTTCGGAGTGAAACGTGAGAACCACTTTCCCTCGGCGTGGTCTTGCAGGCGAGTCGCTGCCGCTCTGCCTCACCCGCGGCTCTGGATCAGAAACGAGCTGAAGGTCGTTCACCTGCCGCTCGTCCACTCGTGACCTTTTATCAGCTCCACTACGAGGAGGGAGCGTCAGACATGTTTTCGGATTCCTCTGTCTTCGGCCCGCTCCTCATTTCAAATCCGCGGCTGTCCTGTTTGTGTTGCATCAACATTCCAGTGTGAGCGCGTGACCTCGTGTCACTTCGTCTCTGACAAAGCAATCAGGTAAAAATGGGTCTGAAATGGCCGATTACTTGAGACGGAGCGGCGGGCGGAGAGCGCAGGCGGCCTGCAGGCAAATTGCCTCTTTCAGCACTTAAATAAAGGCGGGAGGTCAGGAGAGGCTGAACGAGAGGCTTCACACACACACACACACACAGACACACAAACCTCACACTCCTCCTCCACTCCTCCGTCCTCTCTCTCCATCTTTCTCCCAATCCCCTTAAATGAATCTTTATTGACATGATGCTCTGATCCAATGAATCCAGACTTCATTCAGATTTCACTCGTTTTAAATCTGTGCTGCAGTTTGACATCGTTCAGGCTACTTGTGCTTTTACTTTGAAAGGAGAGGACACTTCATGGACACTTGTTTCCCACAATGCAATGCACAAAGCAATGGAGGAAAGTGGAGATGCGTCGTCCATCTTTATTTACAGTCTATTGTCTTCAGCCGTCGGAGATAAGCTAATTTAGCTTTGAATCTCGTTTGAAAAGCCAAATGCTGCTGTTTGGATATTAAGTTTAAATCAAATAAGTTCCTGTTTTTCGTTATTATGAAACTTGCCAGTCTGTGTATTTTCATTTCGTCTGCAGCTTCTTTAAGGAGACAGAAGTTTTCCTCCTCCTTTTATCACAGTTCATCAATAACTCAGTTTTTTTTTACTTTTAATCTGGACTCTTATCAGCTCGACCAGAGACAAATCCAAATACTGTTTTATCAAAAATAGAAAACAAGAAAAGATCCTGAGTCTGAAGTTTGGATCCTGTTTATTCAATCAGACACGATGCAGACATTTAATTGTGTATTCATTTTGTACAGGAGTTTCCTGTCCTTATCTTTGGCCTCAAATTTAATACTTGCTTCAAAATGTACGTTATAGTCCCCTTCATTTTTAAATCGAATCGGTTTTTCAGGCAACAAAAACCAAAGCTGATTCTTTGTATGTTGAAAACCTACTTGACAATAATTGGATTCTGAATTTAATTAGAAACTTTTACTTAATGGATAAGAAGGAGCTGCTTCTTCCATATAAATAATAACATAAACCCTTATGGCCATCAACCTCGCTGCTTTCATTTCTTTTCAAAGATCACAACAAATGAAATGTACTTAAAATTATAACATATGTTTCTTTATATTGAGAATAAAAACAACATCTCATGGTTTATCAAGCTTTGAGTGTCACAGAACCTTTTACCTGGAAAGTATAATATTTTTCCACATGAGAGACAAACTGAGAATAAGAGTCAGGGGGGGGTCTCCTTGAAATCAGGCTCTGAACCGTCAGCACATGGCAGCTCCTCTTCCTCCTCCTCCTCCTCCTCTTCCTCCTCCACAGCTTCAATCATCAGACCGACTTCTATCACAGACTATGAGCGAGAGAACGACCCTCCCATCCCTCTTCAGACTCACCACAAGCATGTTAACCATAACCCCCACTCACACACACACACAAACACAGACACACACACACACACACACACACACACACACACACACACACACCACCACCATCACTCTAGCAACCCCCACACCCACACACCAGCACTGTCTCCGTGGTGTGTCCCCCAGCTGCTCGGTCCAGGTTGGCAGTGTTCACTGAGTCTGGGTTCCTGAGCCGTCGTCTGACATCTGTTACAGTAAAGGTTCATCCTGGCATGTGTTCACAGACACACACACACACACACAGAGACACACACTTCTCATGAGGCCAGGAGACTAATGACTGAGATGGCTGGGCTGTAAAAAGAGAAAAGGGAAGGTGACAGGAGATGATTCATCAGAGCCGCTCTCCGCCTGCGATGACTGACGGCTGATTTATGATTCAGCGCCGAGCCGTGAGAGCTTAGAATCATTTCCACCCATTTCTTATTTTAATTCCTTACCGCAGGTGACGGCGGGAGGGATGGGAGCCAATTATCTTAAGTGTCTTTCTGCTCTCTCTCTCTCTCAGACACTGACAGTCAGTGAAACGCTCCAGTCCGCCTGCGAACAGGTGACTCCGCCGCCGCCGCCTCCTCCTCCATCCCAATCAGAACTCAGGTTTTCATTTACGTGTCAAACTCGCACTCCTCTGAAGCTCGTGAATCCTCCTGCTGCTGTTTGACCGGAGCACTAACGAGCTTCTCCGTGAAATCTATTCACCCTCCAGAGTAAAATCCCCTCAGCTCTGCAGAAATATGTTTTTATCTTAACGTTTTGCAAAAGGTGACTCAGTCTTACACAACAGGGTTTCAACATAACACAATTCATTATTACACAGTTCAATTTCAACCAATGATCGAATGGCAATAACATATTAACATATAGACTCAAAACAACACAGAGGTATGTACAGAAATACTACATGGAGAGAGAGACATTGATTGATTGATATATATATATATAGGAGTAAATTTAAAACTTTATAAGAAAAGGCCAGATAATTTATGAACAAAAATATGTTTCACTTTATTGTGTAATACTTTTCACACAATCCATGATGACAACATGTGTTTTTCTTTCCACCTGACGAATGTAAGTTTTGAGCTTCAAACAAACAAAGATTTGAGGAATCTTGTGATTACAACACGAACCGTCCGGGTCACTGCACCAGGCTGTTTTAAATAAAGATGTTTTTGTTAGAGTGCAGCTGGAGAAGATATCCAGGGTGAGACGTTACAGCTCGGCCTGTCACTCAACCCCCCCCACCCCCCCATCCAATGTACTCCCATCAATTTACCGTCCACTGCGATCCAATGTGACAGAAAGACAAATCGAACTTCCAATGTAAAATAATTGAAACAGACACTTATTTGAGTGGGCGGGGGGGATGGGGGGGTGGGGGGGGGCTGAGCAGAGTGAGCGGCGTATTCTGCATCAGCTTAATGCTTCACGTCCGTCCGTGTCAGAGATGGATTGTGGTGTCAGAGTTACAGATAAGCCTCCGTTTAGTTGGGCCCGTCGGGAGGAAGCAACATTGTGGTCATATTAAAGATAACAAATGTTTTTATGGACGCACACACACACTCACACACACACACGGGGGAATCAGACGCTTGCATTCCCGTCAAGTGAATTGTAATTGCCGCTTGCCAGAGGACACATGATTGAAAAATTGGATGAGAGCAAAAAGTCAGCAGCGTCTGCGTCGTAAACAAATATTGGAGCAAATCCTCGGCGGTCGTGGGCGGACGACATCAGAAGCTCCGGAAAAAAACCACAGAGAAAAGGCTTCGGCTCTCGACTGAAATCCACTTTAACAAAATATAAAACAGAGGTCTTTGGGTAGCAGGGGATTTAACCGTGTTCACACACACAAACACACGGACCCACACAGCGAGCGGCCGAACAGCCGTGTTCCAGCGAGCGAGAAGTGGTGCTTGAACAGAGAGAAAGGTTTGTGGGGGAAATAAAGAAGGTGAATTTGGCTTGATGTGAATCACGCTCGCCACTCTGGCCTGGAGTCGGTCCAGCCGGGGATGAATCGCCTACCTGTGTCAGAGGGATGTGTGAGAGCAACATCCAACAACAACAACCCCCCTCCCCTCCAACCACCACCACCATTACCCGCCGCCCACGCCTGCCTCGCCGCCGGGCCCGTTGAAGTGAGGATTAGATCGAATAATCAAAGGCTTTCCACCTTCAGACGGGCACCGCCTCGGGGTCTCCCTCGTCCTCGCCGCTTCACAAACCGTCTCCGGGAGCCAAACTGTGAGTCAAGCAGGACGACAGGAGAGGAGGGGTCACCGCAGCCGAGCGAAGCCCACACACGGCTCGGGGAGCGCACGGCAGAGGTCAGAGGTCAGCTGAACTGCACCGCAGCCGCCCGCTAATGGAGCGCCGAACGAGGAGGCGAACAAAGAGGCGGGCAGGAGGTAAAAACCTGTTTCCGTTCATTTGCTGAATCCTGTGATGAGAAAAGTATTTTCTACAGAAAACATTTAACATATTGAAATAACAGGCGTCGGCAGCATCAGCGCCCCCTGCTGGTAACGAGGAGTGAAAACCAGGAATCATAGAAAGAGCCGTAGAAGGTCTGACGGACAGTTTGAAACCATTCAACACAAACTAGATCGCTCAATCTTCAGGTTTTAAGTCGTGCAAATCACATATTATTGCCTTTTATTAACACTAATTTAATTTTAATTAAAGCTTTAAAAGGTTTTAGAAACATCGTCGACACGTTTTTCTATTTTCTCACATGGACTCACGTTTTCTGCTCTATGTTTCATGTTCTGCTCTATGTTTCATGTTCTGCTTTATGTTCCATGTTCTGCTCTATGTTCCATGTTGTGTCCTCTGTCTCATGTTCTGCTCTGTTTCATGTTCTGCTCTATGTTTACTTTTCTTCCCTATGTTTATTGTTCTGCTCTCTGTCTCATGTTCTGCTCTGTTTCATGGTCTGCTCTATGTTTCATGTTCTGCTCAATGTTTCATGTTCTGCTCTATGTTTCATGTTCTGCCCTATGTTTATTGTTCTAGTCTCTGTCTCATGTTCTGCTCTATCCTTATGTTTTGCTCTGTTTCATGTTCTGCTATATGTTTATTGTTCTGTCCTATGTTTCATGTTTTGCTCTATGTTTCATGTTCTGCTCTATGTTCCATCTTGTGCCCTCTGTCTCATGTTCTGCTCTGTTTCATGTTCTGCTCTGTTTCATGGTCTGCTCTATGTTTCATGTTCTGCTCAATGTTTCATGTTCTGCTCTATGTTTACTTTTCTTCCCTATGTTTGTTGTTCTGGTCTCTGTCTCATGTTCTGCTCTATCCTTATGTTTTGCTCTGTTTCATGTTCTGCTATATGTTTATTGTTCTGTCCTATGTTTCATGTTTTGCTCTATGTTTCATGTTCTGCTCTATGTTCCATGTTGTGCCCTCTGTCTCATGTTCTGCTCTGTTTCATGTTCTGCTCTGTTTCATGGTCTGCTCTATGTTTCATGTTCTGCTCAATGTTTCATGTTCTGCCCTATAATTACTTTTCTTCCCTATGTTTGTTGTTCTGGTCTCTGTCTCATGTTCTGCTCTATCCTTATGTTTTGCTCTGTTTCATGTTCTGCTTTATGTTTATTGTTCTGCTCTATGTTTCATGTTTTGCTCTATGTTTCATGTTCTGCTCTCTGTTCCATGTTCTGCCCTCTGTCTCATGTTCTGCTCTATGTTTCATGTTCTGCCCTATGTTTATTGTTCTGCCCTCTGTCTCATGTTCTGCTCTATGTTTCATGTTCTGCCCTATGTTTATTATTCTGCTCTATGTTACATGTTCTGCTCTGTTTCATGTTCTGCTCTGTTTCATGGTCTGCTCTATGTTTCATGTTCTGCTCTATGTTTCATGTTCTGCCCTATGTTTATTGTTCTGCCCTCTGTCTCATGTTCTGCTCTATGTTTCATGTTCTGCCCTATGTTTATTATTCTGCTCTATGTTACATGTTGTGCTCTGTATTTCATGTTCTGCTCTATGTTTCATGTTCTGCTCTATCCTTATGTTTTGCTCTGTCTCATGTTCTGCTCTATGTTTCATGTTCTGCTCTATGTATCACGAGCGCAGTAGGCCTCTGTCTCCAGCTGTCTGATTGATCGGGGAAATCCCTTCAGTCGTGTCCAGATGTGCATGTGTGTTATTGTGGTTACCGAATGATTTTCATAAATACATTTTCTTAAATAACTACTGAGCAGCGAAGCTGAAGAGCTCATCGCAGGTGAGTTCACCTTCACACCACAAACACATTGATTAAAACTGGACCAACTGTAAATGTGCCCAAAATAACTAATTGCACGTGAACCAGATCAATGCGGCTGCTAAAAACATCCATAAATTGAAGAGTGTGAGATCAGCACTTAGCTACCGGGTTTGAGTCGGTCAATTTATTCTTAACAATAAATGAGTGTAATAACGAAGGTCTGCAGGGAACGAGCCTGGAAAACGTCTGCGACTCGCTGCCGGGGGGGAACCAAACAGTGCTTTATAAAAGTCACTGTACACAGTTCAGACTTTACTTAAATTACAATATTATTCATTGCTAATTAATACTAATGCATTATTTCATTGGACAAATGGCATCGGCAGAGCTACTTAAACACTGCAGGGGCCAAACTGTGTGTGTGTGTGTGTATGAATGAGAGAGTGTGTGTGTGTGTGTGTGTGTGTGCATGTGAGTGTGCATGTGTGTGTGTGCATGTGAGCGTGCACGTGCAGCTGGCAGGTGAATGCACTCGGTTCAATAGAATCTATTTCTGTGACTTTGTTCTTCCGTTGGCGCTCCGGCCGACGCTCTGATCCTCGGAGGTCAACATCCAGCAGCAGCAGCAGCAGGTAATGAGGTCAGAGGTCGGAGGTCACAGCCGACACAGGCTGGAACAAACATTCCTGCGACCCGTGGTTCTCGATGAAAGCTGAGCCTGAGCCGAACAATCTGCTGAGGTCAGAGAGCGCGGCCGCACTGAGCGCCGAATCTCACTGGCCAACACACATGTCAATCACATGAAGGTGTGGGGGGGGTTTTGGGCAGCATTAAAGGGATATTTCTGCATTTTGTTGACCTTTGACATTTTAAGATCTTCAGGGAGCTTCAATTGTTGCTCATCTGATTTATGAAGGAAACTGAAACCAGGTCAATTGATCTGAAATCAAATAGTTTCTCATTTTCAGCTCTAAGTTATTTTAAATCAAGGCTGGAGACGTTTCTGTTTGTTTATTGAATTACATAATATCTGTTTCTCTTCTTTATCTCATAATTGATTTATTTTATAATCTTTGTATTTTCTTATGAGGCCTTTATATTTCCTCACGATGCCTTTCATAAGCACCTGGAACGGCCTCGCTCTTGTAATGTGCAGCACAAACATGTTACTTTCACTCGAAGCGAATCCAAACAGAACAGGTCTCAGAGAAATTGTTCCCAGACAGAGGCAGAGAGCGAGGGGCGCTCTGTGGTGGAAGGACGCTGAAGGCCACCACATCCTGGCAGCGAACCTATTCTCAGGAGGCTGTGAATTGAGTTTCGTGGCCTCTGCGGGCGGCCGCCCTTTCCCCCCCGCCGCTCCGACACCCGCTCGCTCGCCACTCAGAGGAGACTTCGAGGGAAGAGGGGCGAGGAAGAAAAAAGATTGGAGCTCATTTCATCAGGAGTGCTGAAGCTCAACATCACTTGTGAGGAGCAGGAAGGAGCCGCTGATTGCACGGGAAGAGGAAGAGGGGTCTTTAATTTGGGGGCCTCAGCGGTGCTCAAGCCTTCAGCCTCATGGGGAGTTAATCAGCACTTGGGCTATAGATAGGACGACAGAGATGGAGAGGATGAAGAGGGGAGGAAGAAGAGGGAGGCTCGTCTGGTTGAAGCCTTTCTGTCGACTTGTGGATCCCCCAGCACTGTTTCCTATACAACATTCATTTGCTCGTCTTTCCAGTTTACTCCTGATCTGTTATTAATTGATTATTTCCTGTTTTTAGAGAATCTAAAATTCCTCTGTTTTCTTCAGTTGACCACATTATAACAATGAACCATGCAGAGTGGTTGCAATTAGGTGTTTCCACAAATTCTGGACTAAAAGATGGTATCACAAGCAAATTGGTGAGAAAATGTGGGTAAAGGGAAAAATGAGCTCCAGAGGGAAACTCAGAATATTGTTTATTTCTACGTCACAGATTCCATCAGTTCAACGACAAAGCTGCTCTAAGTTATGATCCCCATGCATTCAATAATTCCTTTTGTCTTGATCAGATGTTAAGAGGGGTGTGTGTGTGGTGGGAGGGGGGGGCTGAACTGGGGACGTCAATCACAGAAACCCTCGATATTTTTTCCATCATTGGTTTAAAACGAGACCTCATTATTTCTGCTCCTACATCAGTTATTTATGTGGAATAAGAATAATAGAATTTACCAATCACATAATGGAGCCTTGACACCAACCAGCTGATCAATAACACGTATGAAGCCGGATCTCGTCCGTGACACGAGGAGCCGCCTCTCGTTCTCTCTCGTTCTCTCTCGTTCTCTCGGCCTCTCGGCTTCACTGCCGTCTGATTTATTGCCGCACGTCAATGTAAAGTAAAGTCATTTTTCTTAATGTGTCTGATATTCCCCTAATTTTCAGCCTTCCACTCACTGCCCTCTCTGCTTTTAGTCCACCTGATTCATCAGAAGTCACAATGATTTAGACTTTAGCGCTTTCAATTAAATAAGTGTGTCACTGAAGTGTTTTATTGAGCAATAAAGTACAAAACCCAAACCATTAAAGTTAAAAGATAAACGAGGCCCACTTATGAGACGCTGGTGCTGAGTGTGAGAGCGTGAGCCTCCTGCTGCACCGGGCATGTAAACACATTACAAACCTGTACAGCTGCAAAAATAATGAAGCAGAGGAAACATTTGTCATTAAGAAATAAATATAAACAACTTTTTTTCAAATGTTTTCCATATTTCGGAGAGCGTGTGCGAACATTCATGGACCAAGGAAAGCAAAGAGACAGTGGAGCTTAGGTCACATGTGTCTATACATGTTTCTAGTCTTGTTCTGAAGCATCATAAATCGAGCTTATTTATTCTGAGCTCAGTAACGTTCGTGCTGACTCGCTTTAGGAAACTCGTTAGGTATTTACAAATGCAAGCAGCTGCAGGCGTCATATTAGCATTTGAAAATGAGTATTAACTGTACATGCATGACCTCAGACTGACACAGCACATATTTTATAAACTGAATGTTTATTACATGACCCAAGTCGTTGCACTAACCCAGAGAGTCCAGGCAACACAATGCACATCAACAGAAAACACTGAACACACGGAGGAACAGACAAACCAGAACCATACACTGGTCTGGAAGCAGCACACTGGTCTGGAAGCAGCACACTGGTCTGGAAGCAGCACACTGGTCTGGAAGCAGCACACTGGTCTGGAAGCAGCACACTGGTCTGGAAGCAGCTTAATGCTTCAAGGAAATCAATAACGTGGCCTCAACCACCGTAGCACAACGGTTACAGCTTATTACGAGGGGCTTTTTACAGTGTAAATGTTGTGCTGTAGTAAACATTACCTATAAAACTTATATGTCTACAGCATCACAGGATCATCAGAAGCTAAACTGGCCGAGGTAGTTAAAGCCAGTGGGACCAAGGATTATTATTATTATGCGTCACTTGTTCAGCTTTAAGTCCAAACCCTGATCAGGACCTAAAGGTTTATATTACACGTTATTAGCTGTGTAATAATATAATCAAACTATCTATTACTGTTATGATTTTTAAAGTTAACACATTTCTCAATTCATGCCTGATTACAACAGGCCTGAATTACTTTCCTTCAGGAAAGACTGGGGTTGATTACATAATTCATAGATTAGCGAGTATACTCAAAGACACAAAATGATAAAGTCACATGACCTCTACTCCAGAACTTGTTAGTACGCAGATCCTGGGTTTGATATTTGTGGCGGTTTTGGACAAAAAGCTAAACTGTTCCACTGAACCCAGCTCGGATGTATCCTCACACTGCACAGTTAACATCGCACTTCAGTGTAACACAACATCACACCCGGATGTGGTCAACAAACGAGAACCTCTTAACTCACAGGTCAGGGCATGGTAATAAGAAGCAAGTTGGGGGTTTGAGTACGACTGTATCACAAAGGACACACACAATGTACAGTGTGTGCAGGTTGTGGTGCTTCCTTCAACAACACAACAAACACTGCAGCAGCAGCAGTGAGGCTCCTGGACCGGCTCCTTCCAAAGGACGGACCTTGCTGCTGGTGACAAATTGCATGTGGAAGGAAATCTGCAGGGCCCATTGAACTTCACGATTGCTTTTATTCCTCTGTCATGTTCCCGCAGAGATGAAATGGGAAAGGTTTCTTCTTCTTTTATTCACAGCTCCATGCCCGCCGGTCTGCAGGATAAACGGCCAACGCCGCCTGACAGCCAGAGACATTCTTCTCTGCTTTTCTTTTCTCCTTCCCTCGTTCTCCGTCGTCTTTTCTCACTCGCCTTGAGATTTCGGGCACTTGAAATGAAGCAGGAAGAGAAAAACATATGAGAAATAAACGTACATACATCGCAGCAGTGGAGCCGCGGCCGGGCAGCACGTCCAGATTCTATTCTTCACTAAATGTTGCCGACACGGATCTTTGTCAGACGCTTTCCAGAACATTTTACATGTTGTCAGCGAATCTGGCAGCGTTGTCCTAAAAGTACTGGAGCCTTTCAAAATTTGACTCTGGTCGGGTATGAACAATCCTTGTCTTATATCATGTGGCGTCGTCTTGAGATGGAGAAATTTGTCCGCACAACACTTTTGTCCACCGCATGACAGCTAAAAGAACGACTGTGCAATCGACTGTGAATATTAATCGTCTCCACTGAATCCATTTGAGAACGATTTTGGTTATTTTCCTTTTCTCCAGCAGCTTCCTGGCAAAGAGTATTAAATTACATTTCTAGCTTAAAGAAATAAATTACAATAATGTTATATAACAACACATTTACGATTTTATAGAGGATGAAAAGTCTGAAAGCAACAAAGAAGAATTGTCGGTCCATGTCCCAGCTACTAACATGGGGGGTGAATGACCTATACTGCTGCCAGACACCAGGAGGCGATACTCACTTTTGGGAGGTGCCTTGTCGTCCATCTTTATTTGGTTTTTGGTTCACACAGATTAATTCGTACCAAAAAAAGGATGTTTGGCTGCGTGCACACATCACCTTAATGAAACTGTTCCTGTGGTTCTGAGAGAATCTGACTGTGGACACCGCCTGCATCAAACAATTGTGTTGAATAATAAAGAGTCGAGAGTAATTAATCCGACTCGCGACGCTCGACTTGACCCGGGACTCATCAGCGCTGCGTTCAGCTGTCGACGCCAGCAGCAGGTTATAGAACCTGTTGGCTCATTGGATGGCAGGAGCCGGCGATGTGGTTGAGTTGGGGGGGGGTATGTTGGGTTCAAACAAACAAACAAATCACCCCGTTCAGGTGCTGCCCGGGAAAATAAAGACACGCCACTTAGACGCCACTGAGCTGTTTAATTAGAAGCCCCGCTGCTTGGTAATGAGGACACTAACTCGCAGCGCCGCCCACTGCTCAGTAACGAGTGGCGAGCTCGTTACTGAGCAGGCGAAGGCTGGAAACAGGGCAGGAGCAGAGGGGACGCTGTGATTGGCAGGACACAGCAGGGGGGCGGGGCCACCGGGCCGCCTCGACTAATTGCAAAGTTAAGAAACAGCGGGAGTCTGTAATGTGCTGCTGCACTTTTACTTTTATCGAACAGGGCGCTATTGATCGGGCGTGTTGTTTATTTGTACAGATGGAGGCGTGGTGTGTTGCTCATAGAAAGGTTATCAGGTATCGATGAGCGAGCTGATGGGTTGTGGCCTTTGGCTTCGCGCCGCAGCGCCACAGCGCCGCTGGAAACGTGACGAGGAAGCGTCGGCCACCGAGTCGCAGCAGGAAGCGTCCACAGAGCAGCGGGGGGGTTATCACCGAGTGAAACTGAAGCTCCGCTGCAGGTTCCATCCTGTGATGAGCTCACAAGTCACATGACATGAACACGTGTCACAGATTCAATCTGAACACACAATAAACACATGAACAGTTGTGTGTGTGGGAGTGCATGTTTACTATCCTGGTGGGGACCTCAAACTGAATCCACACCTGCGGGGACTTGTGTCACTGTGGGGACACAAATAGAGGTTGGGTATGTTTGTGTATTACTACATTACGGGGACCTACATCTGTTTACGTAGACACATTGCGGGGTCTTGTCTTCCTTATAGGGAAAAAAACTAAGTTCCCATAATGCAATGTTTCTCAGTCAGATTTGAGTCAAGAGGCCGATACTGACAGTTTTCATCTTAAATCAATATAAACAAATTTGACCTACACTACAATAAATTTGTATTTGGAGCTAAATGAGTCTGTAAATTAATTCAGGATCTAGAAACTGGAGGTTCGATTATTGATGTTTTTCTCCGAGTGAGACGGCTGCACAGACACGTCAAAATATAAAACTGTTTCTCAAAGAAATTGTAAAGTTCAAGTTTAAAATCTTAAATAAAGTTGGATGTAAATAAACCAAGACTTAAGTTCAAACATGGGAGCCGTGTGCTGTCCCCATCATTGTATACCTGGTCGCATATGTACAGTTTTAGTATAAAGTACGGAAGTGGGTCGCAGCGACAGCCTCCTGCAGTCCACCGGGAGCAGGTGTGGGTTCTGTGCCTTGCTCAAAGGCACCTTGAACCTCCGACCTTCCTTGCTGCCGTCCCTCCTGCTCAGCTGTGCTGCCGAGCGCCAGGCGGTGGCGAGCGGAGCTGGGTCACCTCCAGGAGCGTCGATGTTGCTGTTTCTCCTCCTCATCCGTCTTGCGGCCTCCGCGATGGAGGCGATGCATCTCCCGTGTCGAACAGGTGAGCACAGCCATGCATTACAAGCGCCAAGCTGCCGACCCTGCGGGACGCAACACACACACACACACACACGTATATATAGCCTACACATACACACTTACACACAACCGCACCAGGTGGCTGCCTCGGTGAAAAAAAAAAAACTCAAACTCCTGACAGAAAAGAATCCCCTGAACAAGGGCGGGCGGAGAGCACGTTTATTTTTGTATAATGTACAACATGCTGCGTGTATGTTCTGCTGCATCAGGTTTAAAATCAGATATCATCACAGGGAAGGCAGAGCAGGCTCATTAGCTGCTGCTGCTTCACTGCAAACTGAAACCTGAGCAAATACTCAAGTACTCTATTTACTGTAATTGCAGTGTCGAGGTTCTGGTACTTTAGTCAAGTATTTCCAATTTGCCGACTTTCTAATTTTCCTCCACAGGTTCACGTTCAAGATAATCTGCAGGAATAAAACATTTAACCTTGATTTTAAATAATGCAGCAGTTGAGAATCATCAATAATTGAAAGTGATCCAGATCAGAAAGAGAACTTTTACTTTTCGTTGCATGAGATCATTTTACGACTCAGGCTTAAGGGAGATTTGGAAATGTGACTTAAACCTCTCAGTCAAAATGGTTGTACTTGTTAATATTTGTATTTTGTGGTTTAACTTGCCTAGAAATCTATTTTAACTCATGACAACCTGTTACATCATGTTGAGGATTTTCTGGCTCTTGCATAACGGTCGGTGTTGGGTGATGAAATCATTCCTAACACAAATCATTACTAATCATCACAATATAGTTATTGGCTGCAGGAAAACAGCAACAGTCACACTTAACACCACGCAAATGAAAAATCTATGTTTTTGCGTAATCCTGTTAACTAACAAACAAACAGATAAACAAAGGTCATTTGAAACCGGAGCCGGTGGAAAGTGGACATGGAGACAAACACCAGATCTCGATCTTATATCTGACAAAGTAATAACACCACAGACTAATCACGTCAATTATCACGTGATCAACAGAAGTTAATTGTCGTTTAGCTTCTGCAGTGGGAAGAGAAGCTGCGTGCCTCAGTTTCATCTTCAGTGAAATTGATTCAAGGGTTTTCCTGGAAGGCTGCTGAGAAATTCAATAACAGAGCTGATCAGCCAATCAGGTGAAAAGCTCTTCAGTGAATTATTAACTAATAACGATAATCGCCGTCTGCAGCCCTGTAGCAGAAAAGCCCGACTTTGCGCGAGGAGGAGGAGAAGTTGTGATTTCTGGGTGAGAGGATCCACTGCGCTTCAGAGGATTCTTTCTCTGTTCTGCACGAGTCAGCATTGACCTGAATTCCAACAATATCACCCGGTAGGATGTAATACCGGCTGGTGCAGCGAGAGCTTTCCCCCCTCTATGATATTGCACGCAGAAAAGTCATCGGGCTCAGCCCCCGACAAGCACCTGTATTCGATTTCTCATCTCGACTCGGCGGAGAGCTCTAAGCCTTGTTCTCGCCGGCACTAATCCTCGCTAGAAAACAGGTTTCAGAGGATTAGCATCAAGGGGGGCAGAGCGCCGCTCATCGGAGGAGGAGGCACGCTCCCCCTCTTCTTCTACTCCTGCTTCTCTACGGCCTCTCTCCTCGATGAATTAACCTCACACACACGGCTTGACTTGACCCAGAAAATCTTCGACCTTCCGCTCGGTTTCCTCCCCGCCGACCTCCAGTATCCTCCATTAGAGCTCAGAGATCCCCACTGACATTCAGTTAAAACTCCCCTCGGGTCCGTCCCCTTCACGCTGGCTGGATAACTTCACCGTGTAATTCCATCCTATCTGCAGGAACTGGACAACACGCGCGCGCCCCACATGCTGAACTGGACCTGACCTACTGCAGTAAGCTACTGTATCTCATTGTGTGAGGATAACAAAACGCTCCGGATAAAGAGGCCCTGTGGTGCACAGGTCGAGGGAAGTGGGCAAAACGACTTCTTCCAGCTGCGAGCGATGCAGGGATGGATATCAGCCCGAGCGCGGAGCAGCGTCCCGGCTGCGAGGGAACAGAGGAGCCCACCAGCACTCGAGGCCTCCTACAGATGCTGAAAGAGCGAAATAATGAAAGACGTTTGTTTTTTTTCGAGCAACGACTGTGTTCCTCTGAACAAAGAGGATTATTCAGCTCGGTGATGAGAGCGAGCTGCTGGAGGCCGCTGCTCCTGCAGCGAACACAAACTCAACAACTTTTTGGAGATTTTTGGAGCAACTTTCTCCCGCTTCCGTCAAACCTCTGCAAATATTTCATTCTAATCACCGGCTTTGATTCCATTGCTCCCTCCACAAAGAGCGGGCCGCTCTGTTAAGAGAGCCGAGAGATGAAAGCTGGTGCATCCGGGCAGGGATCAAATAAAACAAAATAAAAAAAGCCTTTTCCCTCGGCTTCCAAATTCTTTCTGGTTGTGACAGAGTTGTAAATACCCAAGATAAAAAGACGGCTCTGCCTGCTTCTACTTAACATTCCCATTAGACGCTGCACAATGGCTGCGTCTGTGTTCTCTCATGTACGGATAGGAATGAAATTTCATTTGCCTCTTGTGCTTTTGCAAAACACAATTCAGTCTGAATATTTCTGATAAAAAAGCAGCGAGAGGGAGAAGAAGGAGGAAATGAAAAGATCAGCGCTCTCAGCGATCTGACAATGTTGTGGGATTCCTCCAAGGTGAGAGCTGAGGCATGGATGAGCTTCAGAGGAAGACGAGCGGAGAACTGACGACAGGACTGTGTGTTGTTAGCTAACGCTGCGTTTAAGCAGCTGCAGGAGGCCTATTAGAGAAGAGAGAGTCACCAGCCGGATCCGAGCTGTTCTAATGAGCCGGCAGTGACGAGAGGAAACTAAACCAGGAACATCCGAAAAGCATCCGAAAGCTGCTGGAGCTTGATCGCTGCTTTACAAGTGGGAAATCTGCGAAGATGTCAACTTTATATATATAACAGATTTAAAACAACTTACACATAAGGTACAAGAAATCAGCAATATATGATATATCAAAATATATTATACATCCAGTGAGAGAAATGTTCTCATAGGCTTTTGTAGAAACAACCAGTGGGATCGCCCCCTGCTGGTCAGAGAGAGAACGCAGGTATCACTATTGGCTTCATCCATTTTTATATGAAGTCTGAACCTGAGTTTGCCCCAAAAATAACTTTACAACAGTGTTTTCTTCACAGGCCATATTTCTACTTCTACTTTAACAAGCATGAGAGTTTATACTATTTAAATAGGGACACGTGTTTAAGTATATGACTTCAATCTTTGGATTCACAGGATTTTCTATTCAGATTTGTCTCTGTTTCATCACAAAGATCAGTTGATGTATATTTGTTTCACTGAATCTCTTTTAATCAGCCTCGACTTACACAGTGTTTTATATCCAGACGTCTCTGACCTCTCGTGTTCCCAAATTAACCTGGCGACTGTTATTAGTGAGAGAAATGGTAGACGGAGATATAGATGAAGGACCAAGGTGGAGTAAATGAGAGAATTATCCTTTAACCCCTGGTGATTATATTCATATCCGTCCCTGCTGCTCCCCGGGCTGCCGTGTTCCAGCTGCTTGCTGGAGATGTAAGCTTCTGGTGGAGTGAGGGTGTCGGTTAAACCCCTCAGACGGTCAAATGAAAATGTAACGCTCCCGACTCACACGCTCACGGTGAATCCAGGTTTATGAATGTGAATGAATCTGCTGCACTTAGTTTGCATGCAATCGCTAACAGTCTGCAGCTCCTCGCCGCCACGGGGGGGGGGGGGGGGGGCGTGATGTGACATGAGTCAGAGGAAGTGAGGACGTGACAGGGCGTGACTGGGAGACACCGGACCTGGAAAAACAATCTACAAATCTCCCTCTTTCCACCCAAACCATCACCAGCACCACCAGCACCACCATGAGCAGCGGCGGCTGCGGCGGTCGACCCAGCAGAGGTCGCCGGGGGGGACGAGTGAACGGGCTGAAAAATAGTTTCCTGTCTGGAGGAGAGAACACACACACAGCCACACACACACAGACACACACACATACACACACACACACAGACATACACAGACACACACACACACACACACAGGGATATAAAATATGATTACTTCTGTTGATTGAGCTTTTTTGGGGCTCCTCATCTTTCTGCTGCGTCAGCTGTTCCTGTCCAAAGGGGATTTGATGACGAGTAATAAACTGCACCTGCTAAACAAAGCCCCCCCCCCCCCTCCCCCGTCCCCCCCCCCCGGGCAGGTCGTGTGTTACCTCACGGCTTTAACAAGCGGATAGCTTTGCTAATGTAGCATCCTGTTAAAGGTCGTGAGCTAATTCCAGAGGGCGGCGCTTTGCTCCGACGTCCAGACGACCTCACCGACCGGATTCTACTTTCTTTTCCCCCGCTGTCAGCTGCTGCGCACACACAAACACACACACACACAGACACACACAGACACACAAACACATGCACACACACGATGTTTAATACCCAACAAGCCCCTTTAACCAGTCTTTTAAACACTGTCAGGTGAGGGGCTGTTCTGAAGTTAAAATGAAGCGACGCATCGTAAACTAAGTTGACACCAGTTATTAACTTCCCGTTATAATAACAAAGCTCAGAAATGTGTCTGGTTGTGAATAAATGACAATTTGCACTGAATTTAATATCTGCTCATAATGAGCCACGCAGATTAAAAGTGAAATGGAAATTTGTCTCAACGTAATAATATACAGTAGTTTATATTTATGTTTTGGTTTAACCTTTATTGAAATGGGATGCCGTCGTTAGAATAAAAAAAAGAAATCACACTGAGCTGCAGTGCAGTGCAGAAACTAATATTTAATAAGAATATGTATTTAAATAAAATAAATAATAAACATCCAATTAAAGGTCAGTAATAAAATCACCACTAAATGCCCTGCTGGTGCCCCCTATAGGCTCCTGTATCCATTATGCAAACAGATTTTTTTTTTAATTTATCACATTAAATATACTTTACCACAAATATGTATATATTTCCAGTTTCCAGATATTTCAAATAACATCAAATTTCAAACACCATGAACTGAGCATTTGTGGTTTTAGGGATAATCATAAATGAAATTGATTTGATCATAGGAGAGACTGCCTTTATTGAATTTTAATTTTAGTTTCATATCAACACAAAATTACTCACAGCTTTAAACCAAAGCAATTTATTACAATTTTACACAAACAGTTAATAACTCAGCCCAAATATAGAAATACCTTTCCTCATGTAGTTGTGCCGGGTCACATGAGCCCGGAGTCCCACCTGGAACCAGCAGAGCTGCACAGAGGAGTGAAGTTTACTGATTGGTCCTGTTAATCTGGTGTAAGCAGAATGTAAACTTGCTGATGGTGACCTCAGCATCAACACGGCTGCTTGTGATGCACTCCTGCTCTGACTCGGTCCCAGTGGAGGTGGAGGTGCTGGGTGATGTGGACGAAGCAACGCACAGAGCGATTGTGCCGCGCTCAGCTCCCGGCTGACCTGAGACCTTGATCAGCGCACTGGGTGATTCATAACAATAGGCAGACAGGTCATTACGTGAGCAATCCAACAAACACGCAAAGCTGCAGCAACGTTCGACAGGAAGCTCCGTGCAGCGGCCAGGAGCCGGGGTCAAAGGTCAGAACACTAGGGCAGGGAATACTGACACCTCCTTTCAGAACAGGAGACATTCGTTTTTGCTTTTGGCTCGAGAACACAACGCGTTTGGTTCTCAGGTCACTTCATGTCAGATCTCTGCTTCCTCAACAAAATAAATCTTCCTCCCAGAGCAACGAGGCTTCGAAACCTCCTGCTCACGTGAAAGTTGCTGCTCCTCTCACCAGTCAGAGCACTCTGGAATCCCAGTCTGTTTCCAGCAGACACAGTAAAAACACATTCAACACATTTAATCTGAATCTGCTCACAGGAAACAGTTTGTACACTCTGTAGAGTTTCGTTAAAAAGACAAGAACCATGACGGAGGAAATCCCTCCTCAGGCGACAACATCAGTTGTTCATGTGATTATCCATGAAATGTATTTCAAAAGAACCTTTATCAATGTTTTTATACATGTAAAAACATAATCCATCTTTTTATGACTCCCTCCTCCATGTTGACAGAGGGGACAGACTGAAAACTGACACACACACACACAGACACACACACGCCGCTGGTTGTTTTGCCCTCCAGGAGCTTCCAGAGCGACCCCATGCCGAACCTCCTGCCGTGTGATAATTCTCATTTACCTTCATCGGGGCTTCGTGGTGGCTGTTCACCTGAGGCCACGTTCACCTCACACTGCGTCTGTGCCCGTCAGCCGCCCCCCCCCCCCCCCCCCCCCCGGTGACAGGTTCAAATACAAATACAAAAACACGAGGCATGTTTACCCACGGCCTCTGATCTTCTATTTTCCTTATTGTCCCTCGTTAGGACACTTCCTGGTGGGGGGTAACCGTGAGATGAATCTGTTTATATTCACGGGATTAACTCGTGAAACAAGTTGTAAGAGTTTCAGACATTATGCTGCCGTTATGAATGAAAAGAGTTAGGTGAGTCTCAATACATCCACTAGGGGGCAGCGCAGAGTCGAGACTTTCTGACTATGACAAACATGGTGACGTAACATATAAACGCTTATCTACAGTTTCCTATCAACTCACAAAGTCTCCTCTCAAACCCTTCCGCTATTGTTAAACCTTTTCTTCATCGTGTCCTGTGGTCGTCCTGCTGTAACTACTGCCTACACTGCCCCCCATGGTTTCCAGTGGTACTGCTCCATCTCTTCTGTTTCTTATGATCCGTAAGCCGATGTGCGGATTTCACAAATACGTTAAAAAAAGCAAATGACCTGAAACAGGCGTGTGAAGTTTTAATTTATTTGTTTTCTGATTCTTCCACAGTACCGTGAAGCTGACGTCAGATTAAGCTTCAACGTTTATGAATTTCAGGTTAAAACTCTGATGTTAAAACTCAGTGTGTGTTGAGCCTGGCTCCGTTTCAGTAGAGCTGGAGAAGAGGTGCAGCCGGACCGACGCAGTGAAGTGCTTGGTCTGAAGATGTGATCAGCTGATCGATGGAAAGCTCCGGCTCATGTCAATAAGCATGTGTTGTTTCCTCTGCTCCAGCGACTGGAGGAGCGTCTCCACTCGACCCTGCAGCCGGCTGCTCCGCGTTCACACCTGCAGCATCTGCCTTTTTCATTATAGACGTGATGATGAAGAAGCGGCGTCACCTCCTGACGCCCTCGCCAAGCTGCTAAATGCAAAACACTTCTGCCTCTGGATGTTTAAGTCCATAAACACATCGCAGCACAAAACACCTCCAGCAATGATACGATTTCCATTTCAGCTCTGGAGGAGACGTCCACTGGGAACCGAACAAGACAAATATAATCTGCACCAGGAGCAGTGTGTTCTTAAGTGGATACTACACACGTCTGGTTTCCTGCAGACTCCATCTTTAATTCCTTCGGCACTCAGCGTGTACGTGGAATTAAATCGTATCTAAGCTTTAATTCTGATTTAAACATCTGCGTGTTGTAATTGAAGACTCAAAATCCATTTCATTGATTTACATAACCTGATATAAATGAATGAGTGGTTAAACTGTAGAGGAATAACTGTGATTATCTATGAGGTAATAAGCTTTTTATTAAACCCACATAAACTAGTGATAATAACTGATAATATCTTTATATGGAGGGTTTGACTTCGGAGCATCTCAACACAAAAATCTGATATGATTCAATTTTAATTTTAATTATTTATGTCTGTTACACTCGACCCTTTTTCTTTTCTCTTCATTATCATGTGAATATCTGAGATGATCAAAGTGTTTAAATCATCTAAACACAGAAATAAATCACATTTTATTTGCATTTCACTTTTTTTCGGACTAACTCACCAAAGTCAGAATAATGATTTCATAACTCGGGGGAATTGGATCCTCAGAGGAGATCGTGAACTACAATCTCTCTCATGACTAACCTGCTGTGAGCAATTCATAAAATATATATATATAAGTTATATTAAAGTTTAGTCATTGTGCTTTAAGTTAGTCATCAACTGCAGAAAGTCAAATGGTAACTGATAAATGATAAATAAAATCATCAGATTGTAAAAAGATGAATTAAAATCCATCCAGAGACATATATAGTATTTATTATTATACTTTCCAGTTCACAACACGAGTTCAGTCATCATTCACTTTCATGTGCAAACAATTTGATAGAATTTTAGGTTATTTACATGTAACTAATGGAGCTTTGTGCGTCTTTGTGTTAAGATACTTACGACAGACTCGTATGTTCCAGACTCTTGTGAAAAGGTCACCGTGCGTTCTACTCAAACGCTTCTTTGATTCCATTCAGCCTCGTCTCCTTCGTGAATGACTTGAATTAAGACACGTTGTTTGTTTCAGTCCATCCGTCTCACAGTGAAAACCTCAGCACTTCATTTTCTTTTTGCGCTGAATGTTTTTCCGACCTTTTGATTCGTGTCTAATTCATCAGAGTGAAATGTTGTTTTGTGGTTCGCGAGCGGCAGCTGCTTCCCTTCACGCTGATCATTTTACCGGTAAAAAGCTTTTCATATCCCTGTTGTGTTATTAATATTTCTGTGGATACAAATGAAACAGGTCAAAGCTCAAAGAGAAAACACGCAGACGATTCCCTTTCATCCAAATTCTCATAAACACGAGAACGTGGACTAAATGATGGAGCGGATGCAGGTTGGGCTGTTTAATCCTCCCGGAGACGACGGGTGTTTGATTCCTGACGAGTGTCGGTTGGAGGACGCGGGTTCGATGCCTCGGGGGAAATCACAGCTGCTCTGTGAGGGACGCCTCCGGGCCACCGTACACCATCAAACAACACCCAGTTCAAACGTCCAATGAAAACCAAATTGTATACCAGTTTATTTACAATCCTAGTTAACAAGCTGTGGTTTGTAGATATCTTTAGATGCTAAACTCCTCCCCTCTCGCTTTCTGTTTCCTCGTTTTATAATTTAGATTTTTGTCATTTTACTTTTTGGTTTGTGAATAATGAGTTGATTCAAACCTAATTTCCACAGATGTAAACTGAGGTGGCGGCTCTCGGATTGGAAATCAATCTACAAACTCTGCTTTGGCAGATCTGATGACTTAACTAACATCATTTCAATATCCTACGTGTTCCACCTCCAGATCCCCCCCCCCCCCCTCGTCTGTCAATATTGTCATGAATTTTCAAAAGAGCATCTGAGCAGAATCCAAGTGTTGAATGAAAAGAGATTTACTGCTGCTCCTCCTCCAGAGAGCTGCCTGTAGGAAAGAAAGAAAAGAAAGAGCTGAGGATGTCACACTGAAATAAAATAATCCTTTTAGCATGGGAGGAATATTGTGGCAAAATGAAGAAAAGACATAAAACAGCTGAGAATACACATTTCTTTCTGTTGCATGTTGACAACCAGCAGCACAATAACATCGCCTCGGGCCCCGGCACTCAGCGGAGAAGAAGAAAACACGACTTTCCAAATGAAAGACTGACACGAGCGAGAGGAAGAGCGAAATGGAGACGGAGCGACAAATAGGACGAGTGAGAGAAGATAAAATTAACAGGAGAGCGATGTGAAGTGAAGTCCGGAGGCCGACACCTGTCACTGCCATTTAAACCCTTTTCACTAAACCTTATCAGGATGAGTCGGGAAATGAGACATCCAGCAATCCCTGCTTTGTCCCTGTCAGGGCGCCGTGACCAGGGCGCCTTCAGGCCGACAGTGACATGAATAAAACATCAGGAGCCGGAGAGCTGCAGATCCTCAGGGGACCAACAGCAAGAGCTTCATAAAGTTAGATTCACTCAAATATATACAAGCACTTTGAAGATTCTGGATTAAGATTAAGATTAAGATGCATTTATAAGTCCCAAACACAGACACACTCATGCAGGTAGGGAGATGTAACCTCTGCTTTTGACCCATCTGGTGCAGGACACTCAGAGCAGTGAGCGACCATGTACGGCGCTCTGGGAGCAGATGTTGGGGGAGTAAGGTGCCTTGCTCAGGGGCACTAGACAGGGTAGTGAGAATCTTGGATTTTTGGACAGATCAATCCAGGTCATCTTTTGTTGTCTCTCCGTGGAGTCGAACCAGAGACCTTCTCTGCCCATAGTCCAAGTTTCTACCACTGGACCACCGCCTCCATATGTTTGATCATTTTTCCTGATTCTTTTTCTGTTTCTTTCCTTTTTTAACATTTTTATTTATAGTTTAATATTGTATTCATATTATTCATACAGTTTGATTTGAGGATGACTCTCGTAACTTCGTTTTCGCTGGATTGCACAAAGACGTTTGACTTCTTGAATCCTGAGTTTAGTATTTCATTGTTGGTCTTTGCTTTCCTCTTCAGAGAGAAGTGAGGAGACAGAAGTTCCAGATTGAGTTAGCGTAGCTTAGCATTAGGTCGGTAGAGGGACTCATTCAAATCTTCAAATAAAAACATAAACACAAACATTCCTCCCCATGTTTCCCGGTTGTCTTCATTTCCACAACGAACATTTTACTGTCCATATTTTCTCTCGTCAGCCACAACTGAAAAGTTTACTGCACATTCTGCTCCAGTAAACCTGACGTGAGCTTCAAAACCTAATGTACATGAAAACAGGATTTATCTTCTGACAGAAAAACCTTTACAGTGTTTAAAGAAAGAAAAACGTGTTCGACTACAAACGCTTCAGGAAACACGTGTAACAGAGTTGAATTCATCTGACACAAACATCTCAGCTGTGGTGAACGAGCTTTTAATCTTAATGTGATCGACCAAACAAGAAGAAACATCACACACACAGACACACACAGACACACACAGACACACACAGACACACACACAGACACACACACGACTCATTAGACGAAGGTTTCGACAGTTTTTGACAATTCTAACGAAAAATATTAATTTATCTGCTTCACGTCTTTCTGATGCAACCTGAAGAAAGACGAGTTCAAAGTGTTGTCACAATGACAAACACACACACACAGACACACACACTCAGGCTGGAGAGAAATGATTCAGTGTTCTTACTCTCTCATCTTTGTTATTAATCACATCTTTCAAACAAGGGAGCTAATGTCCAGGAATCAGACAGCAGTGAAAACACAGAGGACAAGCGTCTCTGAACGTGAAGATAAACACTGGCATCGAACTCGTTTGTGTACGAACAGTGGAACCTGAGCTCTGTGACAGTTTAATCAGTCTGTCATAGGGACGAGGAGACGGACGAGGAGACGGACGAGGAGACAGGAGAGGAGACGGACGAGGGGACGAGAGAGGAGACAGGAGAGGAGACGGACGAGGAGACGGACGAGGAAACGGACGAGGAGACGGACGAGGAGACGGACGAGGAGACGGAGGAGGGGACGGACGAGGAGACGGACGAGGAGACGGACGAGGAGACGGACGAGGAGACAGGAGAGGAGACGAGAGAGGAGACGAGAGAGGAGACGAGAGAGGAGACGGACGAGGAGACGAGAGAGGAGACGGACGAGGAAACGGACGAGGAGACGGAGGAGGAGACAGGAGAGGAGACGGACGAGGAGACGGGAGAGGAGACGGACGAGGAGACGGACGAGGAGACGGAGGAGGGGACGGACGAGGAGACAGGAGAGGAGACAGGAGAGGAGACGGACGAGGAGACGGACGAGGAGACGGACGAGGAGACGAGAGAGGAGACGGACGAGGAGACGGACGAGGAGACGGGAGAGGAGACAGATGAGGAGACAGATGAGGAGACGGAGGAGGAGACAGATGAGGAGACGGAGGAGGAGACGGGAGAGGAGACAGATGAGGAGACGGAGGAGGAGACAGGAGAGGAGACAGGAGAGGAGACAGGAGAGGAGACGGACGAGGAGACGGACGAGGAGACGGACGAGGAGACGGGAGAGGAGACGAGAGAGGAGACGGACGAGGAGACGGACGAGGAGACGGACGAGGAGACGGACGAGGAGACAGGAGAGGAGACAGGAGAGGAGACGGACGAGGAGACAGATGAGGAGACAGATGAGGAGACGGAGGAGGAGACAGATGAGGAGACGGAGGAGGAGACGGAGGAGGAGAACTAGGACTGGATCCACGTGTTCCTGGGCGTCGCCCTCAGCTTCAATCAGGGGGCGGAGTCTACGAACGCTCCCACAGCGCCTGAGTGGTCGACTCGTCTCCTTCACCTCCGTGTCTCAGGTAGGAAACGCCGCCATCTTGCTCCGCCCCTGGCGTCTGTGCAGCAGTGAAGAGTCGAGGAATCGAGGCTCCACCCGAACACACACAACTCGTATTCATATCATCAAATGACTGATTTGCATAAACACACACCAAGGTGATAAGAAGTCCCTGAAATGACAGAAACCATCTTTACTTTGTTTACCTCGGTCAAGGAGGTTGTGTTTTCATTTAGTTTGTTTTGAGCAGGATGAAATATGTACTTAAAATAATGTCAGCAGATAAATAAAAAGTTATATTCTGTTTCACATACAGGGGGCGCTGTTTCACCCAGAAGCAGAATCTCCTGACCAAGATAAAAATATGCTGCTCTTAAACACAATAACTTAAGAATCAGATTTTAATCTTTTCATTAAAGAAGTCATAAAAAAAGATCCCGGTCCAGCCACAGATTCATATCATGTGACGTCTCTGTCACTCTGCTGTCACGGCTCCAGCTCAGCAACACGGAAAGGCCAGAGAAACAATAAATACAAAAATATATAAATATATATATTTGTGTGTTTGTGATCAGACAACAGCAGATGAATCCCTGACAGGTTCGTCCAAACTGGAATAAAAAGGAAAAGCCGGCGGGTTAAATCACCTGCGAACAGAAGCTGCGTCAAATGAATCTGTCAATCAAACCCAAGAATAATTGGATTGTTGAAGTTGTTGTTTCCGATTCTGTTTCCAGATTCTTGCTTCATCAACATCTGGACAAACTGCTGCACCTCTCATTCTGCCTCGTGTGGAAGAAGAGACACGTGTTGGAGGCGGGGGGGGGGGCAGGATGTGGATGATTCCTCACACGCGTGTTTCCACTCGTTCTCACCCACAGAGTTTTACAGAAACACTTGTCCTGGTCCCCAGAGGACGTTTCTGTGCGTTCTCTTAAAACTCCTCGTCATCGGCCCTCAGAGGCGTTTCCACAACAAATCAGAGAACGCCACGTTTCCTGTTTCCTGTTTGAATTCCAGTTTTCCCTTCAGATCGGGCCTCGGTGTCGCAGCCCGTCTGGATCTCACACCGTCCGGTAATGACTCCTCTCACTTCCTGTCACACTCGCACATTCGGGTTCCCGCTGGCGCGGCGCTCGAGCGGTGAAGTGGCTCTTTCCCTTCGCCTCACATGTCGGCCCCGGAGTGAGACATCTCAGACGACAGACTGCACTTACATGAAATATGATGTAAAAATTCATGAGCGCCAGGGGGGGAGTTGTATAAACGTCTCTGCAGAATGTCCACGTGTGCTCAGGAAATATGATGAACTGCTTCCTCTTATTAGAAAAGTGATCAGGCAGGTCATTGTGAAACATGGACGTGATCATAATGAATTATCAAGTAAAGAACCTGCTTCAGATACTGATCCCAGACCTGCTGCTAACATCTGTCCTGATGTTTCCTCAGCGCTTCTCCACCTGATCTCTCACACTTCAGGTGAAACCGCTGCTTTGGATCAACGAATAAATCAAAAGGACATTTGCAGAAGTTGAATTTCTAAAGAAGCAGGAAAAAAATCAGGCACGAGATTCTTATTATACAACAAAATAGAACAAAGACATTCCTGGTCTGTTTTATCTGTTTAGCAGGTGAAGATGGTGGGCATGTGAACTGGGAGTGTGAGTCATCTCGTTGTGTTTCAAGTCGTTTAGTGGGAGAAGATGTTGAATGAGTTGAAGCAGGAAACCAAAGGAACGCCCTCGGCGTCCGGCTGCCAGGACGCTCCTCCGCTGGCACCGACACCTCGCTCGTACTGGAGGAGGCTGATTGGCTTTCACGTGTTGGCGGTGGAAGAGAAAAAAAATGGAATGGTTAGTGATTAAATTCACTGGCAGCCCCGGCAACACACACACACACACACACACGTCTGTATTTATGCTGTTGGACGATAATCCTGTTAATGAAAAATGTGCTGTTTCTCACAGCCACTGGCAGCGGGAGCCGGGAGCCCAGTCCTGAGGGACGGGAGGTGGGACGAGCCGCGTCCGCCAGAAGAAAAGACGCATTGACAAGAAAAGAATGTCGCAATCGACTGAAATGAGGTCCTGGACGGAGCTCACCTGCTGCTGCACCGAGTGATGGACCTGTTGATCCTGAGCAGGTGAAGCTCTGACGCCAGGAGCTGGGATCTCACAGACTGGGTGTGTGTGTGTGTGTGTGTGTTTCATGCAGGGATACTTCCAACACAACTGCAGAGGAGGCAGCAAACACACAACAACGTGCACACACATCATGTCACACAGTGCGGTGACTCCTTCAGGCTGCAGCTGGGAGGAAAGGGTTCTGAACCCTCAGGTGATTAGAACACGACTGAATCCTGAAACCTATTTGTTCATTTGTCTTTTATGAATCTTATTCTTTCAAATCGCTGCATGAAGCTGGAGACAATCTCAACAACCGTTCCCTGTGGGGGGGAACAGACACGTGAAGAACATGCTAACTCGACATGCAGACCCTGAGGTCTGTTTTTTAAAATGTGTGTTAAACATTTTCACCAATCCATGTTTTTCAGAGTTTTGCCCGACTAACAGTGTAAACAGGAAACGATCATCAAGGGCAGAAGAAATAAAACTTCAGAAGCTTTGAGAATTTTTCTTTAATAAATTAATTGCAAGATGATGAATGATTTGTTGTGGATTGAATAACCATTTACTGCATTCATCTCCTGTGGGTTTAATTATCGTTGAAGTCGATGAATAAACAAACTCATCTGAGCTCGTTTCTCAAACATAAAACTTCCCTTTTATTTACAATTAAATACGATCCTGAATTTAATTGAACTGGTTTGTTGAGGTCGCTGCTGCCAGTCGAGCTGAATCACCACATTTCCCCCGGTGGCTTCATTTGAGGTAACATCATAAAACACATGGAGAGTTCTGGCCCAGAAATCCGTCCGGTCAGAT
Source organism: Platichthys flesus (assembly GCF_949316205.1). Taxonomy (NCBI): domain Eukaryota; kingdom Metazoa; phylum Chordata; class Actinopteri; order Pleuronectiformes; family Pleuronectidae; genus Platichthys; species Platichthys flesus. Next base: position 1,268,246 of record NC_084952.1, on the reverse strand, counting down.
ACTGAGCAGCGGTGCAGCCGGGCCGCGACTCCGAGCAGCGACAAATATCCGTCTCTGAAGTTTCATCAAAATCTGATCAGCAGCATCCGAGATATAGAGTGTGACAGACGGAGGGACGGGGGGGGATGGACGCGTGCCGACCCTCGGTGCTCCGCGGGGGGGCACCAGTGGTACCAACGGCTAATTAATCAAATTATATGACAGATGGTGTGGAGGAACTATTTCCCCCACAGGAGGCTCCGAGCTGAGCCGCCGCCTCATGGTGAAACGGAGCGTCAGCACTTGACTGAAGTCCTTTCATTCTGTCCAATAAGAGGGGGGGGGGCGTGGGAGGGGAGGGGGGGGGGGGGGGGCGTTAGTGGAGGACTGGGAGAGAGAAAGAATGATGGAAAAATATTGCTCTTTCCCTTTGGATGTGATACGATCGCAGTCTGGTTATATTGCTTTGTGGAATATTGCTGGAGCGCAGCATTAGATTGCCCCCCCCCCCCCCCCCCCGCCCCCCCTGCCCCCCCCCCCCCCCCCCCCCCCCCCCCCGGCTTCCATGATAAGGCCTCAGGAGAAGCAGCTTTGGATCGATCGGACGGACGGAGGCTTAACCAGATTATGGACCTTTGAAATGGCTTCATTTCCAGGCAGAGGGCCACACCCACTCCACCCCGCCCTCCAGCCTCCTCCCCTTAGCAGGAGTGCCCCCCCCCCCTGCCAAGCCCTCACCACCCACACAAACATATATTTTAAATGTTGGATCTGAATCCGACTCATTGGTCGTGTTTCTTTGACCACACAAGGTTTTCTGGTTTCTGCAGTTTAGACAAAACAGAAAATATGATTTACAGACAATAAACAAGAAGACAACACACAGGAAGTACAAGAGTGCAAAGATACAGAACCTACTGAACCTCGTGAACACGTCAGGAACACGTCAGGAACACGTCAGGAAAAGTCAGGAACACGTCAGGAACACGTCAGGAACACGTCAGGAAAAGTCAGGAACACGTCAGGAACACGTCAGGAACACTTCAGGAACACGTCAGGAACACGTCTGGAACACGTCAGGAACACGTCAGGAACACTTCAGGAACACGTCAGGAACACGTCAGGAACACGTCAGGAAAACATCAGGAACACGTTAGGAACATTTCAGGAACACGTCAGGAACACGTCAGGAACACGTCAGGAACACGTCAGGAACACGTTAGGAACACTTCAGGAACACTTCAGGAACACGTCAGGAACACTTCAGGAACACGTCAGGAACACGTCAGGAACACGTCAGGAACACGTCAGGAACACTTCAGAAAAAGTCAGGAACACGTCAGGAACACATCAGGAACACTTCAGGAAAAGTCAGGAACACTTCAGGAACACTTCAGGAACAAGTCAGGAACACGTCAGGAACACGTCAGGAAAACATCAGGAACACGCTAGGAACATTTCAGGAACACGTCAGGAACACGTCAGGAACACATCAGGAACACGTCAGGAAAACATCAGGAACACGCTAGGAACATTTCAGGAACACGTCAGGAACACGTCAGGAACACGTCAGGAACTTATCTGGACTTCAGGTCTAGCAGCAGATTTCTCTGTGAGCAGGATGTGATATCGATGTCTATCTGGAGAGTTGATCTTCACGAGGTCTTCATCTGCTGAGCATTTGCATCAACACCGAACCAAAGCACTGAATGAATCTGCTTCTGACCGCGTGCTTCAACCCGGTGAGACGTTTGTCTGTTCGATTCTCTCGACATCCGCCCGGCGCTCGACTCCTGGGTGTCCAGGGTGTGAGGAATCCGGAATGATTTTCTTCCAGAGGTTGCCAGAGGTTTGATTGGGGGCTGCTGTTTGATGGGGAAGCTGGTGGGGGGGGTGTGGAGTGTGAATTTGTCACTTTCAAACCTGCAGTAGAAGATATTGAGGTCGTCTACCAGGTCTGTGTTTGCCCTCAGCAGGGGGTTGTGTGTCTGTGTGTATGTGTGTGTGTCTGTGTGTGTGTGTGTCTCGTTGGCTGAAAACCTGTTTTCTCTGCAGCTTCCTTCAGCCGCTCTGATCTCCGTCGTGGACTCGTCTCTATCTCCAGATTATGACAGTTTCCTCCTTGGCCTGACAAAGTCTTTATCTGGCTGTGAAAAACATATTTCTATTGTTGCATGTGCAGGAGGCCTTAGGTGGCACATGCACGTCTTCACGAAGCATGATGGACGCTGTCTGTCAGTTGTCAGTTACAGCTACAGAAACACTCCAGTGTGTGTCTGTACTGCTTCTCCTCACTGGTTCACGTCTTCACCGGCTCGACCACAGACTCTGCAGATTGGAGTCTGTCCCTGTAGGTGGGAGATGAACCGAGCCGTGGTTTGATGCCCACGGTACAGACTGGTCTTTATGGATGGTGGAGCACTGGACCAGTGTGTTATCTGGTTGCATCACTCACACTGATGAAAACAAAGAGGAGGAACTCAGACGGTGAAGAGAAGCATGCTGAGGACCTCCTTCACCAACCTGCAGCGAGGCAGAAAGTGATTCATGCAATTTGTGTAGCCCATTTTCATACATCTAAACAAAGTACAATAATAAAGGTATTGCGAATAATTGTAGCATATTGTGTTTCAAAGAAATCAAGTTGTTTCACAATCCACCATCTGATGCCACCATGATCCATAATCATGATGAATTATTCTCTAAAATCAACAAACATGTTAGTAAATCTCTAAATGTTACAAAAACTGAAATAGATTCCTCCAGATCCGCAAAACAACTGGAACTACTTCTTTCTTTTCTCAAATCCTTCCACCAAGTTTCACTCCTGTAGTTCCGGTGAAATTCTTCCAAATAACAAACAAACAGAAACAAACAGAATTTCCATGGCGATGTATTTACATAGTGCACATCGTTCTGCACCTTTGTTGATGCAGAAGGAAATCTGTTCTGTGTTCCACTGGGTGAAGAGAGGGTGTCAACTTATCAGACTGCAAATAAAGATGGACGACACGTCTCTCCGCTTTCCCCCTTCGCCGAAATGAAGCCAAAATATCGAGGATTCAAACGCTGCCGTCATCTGGAGTCAAGGTCCTGACGTGCACAGTCTGACGTCCCCCCCCCCCCCCACCCCCCACCTTCCTGAACCGATGCTCTGTCACGTCAGTTCACCTGGTCTCAATAAAAAAGACGTTAAAAGAACAAGAAGTAAAATCCAAATGAAAAACCTCAACATTACCTTTAACTTCCAGTTTATTACGTTTCCAGAGGCGCAGTGGTGTGTGTGTCTGTGTGTGTGTGTGTGTGTGTGTGTGTGTGTGTGTGTGTGTGTCTGTGTGTGAGGGAGAAGAGAAATCTTCCAGATTTATTGTGAGGAGACGGGAGCAGGACAGCATCATCAGAGATGACAAAACATATCTAATATTGCTGCTCTCTCCCTCTAATCTTATGAGTGGTCGGGGAGCGAGGTGATACCGCAGACGAAGGTAAATCTGCTTGGCAGCGGAGATTTGTCGTCCTCATTTGTTTGTTGTGTGCGAGGCACGAGAGGTTGTTGAGGCCGGAGCGCTCTGCACCGAGACGCTCCAATGAGAGCAGAGACAACCACGGAGGAGATGAATTAGGACCGTGGCCGGCGGTGTACTGGCGGGATGATGGCTGGATTGTTTTCCTGGAGCAGAGTCGACTCTTATTGTCCCGACAGGAAGCTCCTCCACCTGATTAGCAACAGAAAACCAGCTGAACGGAGCGAGCGAGGCGAGTGTGGGCGAGAGACACAGAACAGAGCTGCAGCTTCCTGCTGAAGGAGAAACACACACATGTTGAGAAACAGCAGCAAACCAGCACAAAGAAGAAAAACACAGTTAACCAGTTCCCCCACTGAGTGGAGATGTGTTCTAACGAGTTCCCAGGGTTCAGGCACATGTCACATCCAGCACAGAGCCGCCAGTCAGCCGCTGTAGTACTGAGAGATCACAGTACTACACAGTACTGTGACAACTACTGTACTACACGCAGGGTACTCAAAGTACCCTGTGACAACTACTGTGCTGTACCCAGTGTACTCACAGTACTGTGACAACTACTGTACTACACGTAGTGTACTCACAGTACTGTGGTTACTACGATTCTACACCCAGTGTACTCATAGTACTGTGATAACAATATTTGCTTAATGTAAAGACACAACCGATACATATTTTGATGCACTTTTCTGGAAAATCTGGAAACCTCTGAACGACAAGAAGTCAGAAATGAAGTTCTGTGGGTCTGAAGCTGATCTGACATCAGTTGTTTAGCAGCAGCAGTCTGATGAAGTCTGACTGCAGCACACAGAGCATCGTAGAGCGGCACAGGTTGTTCCTCCGGAGCGAGGAGCTTCTTCAGTGCAGCGTGAACGACAGTTTCATCACCACACAGGAAATGGAGCTTGTGATTTAAACTGACGCTGAAAGCAGCCATTACTCCGTCAGGGCTTGAAACCGATCAGGGCCGCGATCGGCCGCTCGCTGGAGAAAGACGTGGAAGCAGGAAAACACAGGAGGAGGAACGTTGGAGATGAGATCCTCTGCTGGGATTCTAATCCTCGCTCGCTCTGTGTGGCTCTTTGCCGGATGATGGAAGCAGAGTTGGAGGCAGAACTATCTCTCCCTTAAGTGTTTCCTCCTCTCAAAGCTAAACCGCCCGTCTGCCGCCCAAACTGCAGGGAAACAGTGGTGCTGCTGCTGGAGTGATGAAGAGGAGGGAGGCTCTTAAATGTTCTATTTACAACAAAGGCACAGAAATGTTTATGAAGCAGCGTGCTATGATTTCTCTTCAGGGCAAAATCCAATTTTGGGGACGAATACATATTTAAAGTGTCGATTGTTTTCACAACAAAATCCTCCTCGTCACCTAGAATCCCCCCGTGGCCTCGACCTGGATCCAGGGACCCGGCTCTGCTCTTCATCCTGAGAACCTCCAGAGCTCTGAGGAGTCTCCGAGCTGAAACCCACAGTGACCCCCCCTCTGGACACTTTTTTAATAACATTTCTTTCTCTCACAACTCGCACACAAAACAAAGTCTTTCCTCAGAAGCCGAACTTGTTCTTGTTAGAAGCTTCTTCACACAAAAACAACTGACTCACACTCTCTTTCTTTTCCTGCCAGTGGGTTTCAGCCTCCGTGCCAGACTGGGAGCATCCGAGGAACAAGAAGAAATCACAAACTGAATGAAGAGATGAGACGCTCGCTGCAGCTGCACGCAGAGACGCTGTCCGCCCACCTTCGTCTCACCCGGGATCCTCGCCCTCCACCCTCCTCACCCTCCTCACCCTCCTCGCCCTCCTCACCCTCCTCACCCTCCTCACCCTCCTCACGAGCGGTGACAGAGGAGGAACACAGCGCTCGAGAGGAGTTCTCTCTGTCGGAGCCGGAGGTGAGTCAGGGCTGCGAGCTCCGGCTTCACCTGCGAGGCACAAACACCGGGGGTCAGTGGGGGGGGGCAGTCGGAGGAAAGGAAGAGTCGAGACGCTGAGGAGTTTAACACTTTGTGAAACTGTAGGATTCTTTGTATTTATCATTATCTATCTGTTCCTCGTCTCAGCGGCAGACGTCCGGGCCGACACTCGTCTCGGTGATGAGATGTGACGGTGCCAGGGAAGAGCTCGGATCCAAATCAGGCCGTGGTGACTCGCGGAGCCATAAAGCAGCTCGCTGAATACCCAGCGCTGATTAAAGAGGTCAGCGGCGTCCATAAATCCTCCGCTATATTAAAGGACAATTTGGTTTGTGTTGTGGAAGCTGTAAAACGCCCTGATGTCCAATCTGGTGGAAGCATATGTGAGCTGTACAAGGTGCTTATGGATTTATCTGTGTGCACATTCAACAATCCACCACGAAAGAGCAGAATCAGGAGCTTCTTCAACGAGCCGCTGGAGGAGGAAGAGGAGGAGGAGGAGGAGGAGGAGGAGGAGGAAGAGGAAGAGGAGGAGGATTGATGAATCAGCATATCTCATCTGCCATCACGTCTGGGATGGACAGATGATGGACCCGCCTCCGGGCTGAGAGGCTTTTAGCTGCTGGACGGGTCAAACGCCTCTATCGTCTCGGTAAAAGGCCGGCGTAAATCTCCCCCCGCCGCCCCCCCACCGCCGCCGCTGCCGCTCGACCAGCTGATCAATACTGATCTAAAAGTGATGAACGGGAGCTCGGAGGAGTCCATCTTTCTTCCAACGGCGGCAGGACGAGGAGCATCTTATCTCTCTCTCTGTGGACTGGGTGTGTAGGTGCAGGGGGGGGGGGGGGGCGAAGGTCACGGAGATAAAACAGAGCATCTTAAATATGTTCTGTACGTCATTCAGTCTGCGAGGGCGGCGCCTGGCGGCTCCGGGCTCAGGGTCACAGGAAGGGGCAGAGGTCAAGGACTGAAGACAGTCGATCTGTTCGGTGATAACATGTTTCTCCTTCTTTCACCGAGTGACGTCTCTCATGAAGTGGAACTCTGACCCTCTTCACAAGGAGAACAGATCAGGAAGAAATCATCTCAACTGAGAACAAACAACATCCATTGTTTTTTTCCATCCGACCTGCGCTTGTGCTCACATTTGTACTTTTACTCTGATATTTTGTCGGACAAAATTACAGCTCAAGTTCTTTTTCTTGCCCTCGCGCTGCTTTCATGTGTAAGTGAAAAGTTGGGTCTCAGTAGAAAGCCAGGTTGACGAGGTATCTGCCGCTGTAGAAGATGTGACGGACGTGAAGTGAGCTCGTGTCATCACTGCAGCGTCAGCACTGTGCAGCGGCGCCAAATCACCACAACACAACAGAAGCTGCATCAGCAACAACTGCTTTCACACACGAGGTGAAGACGAAGTGAGAAGACCCGCGACTGGTGACTCCATCCGGAGACTGGAGTGAGATCTGCACGGCTCGTTTGTTTCAGACCTGCTCTGATCTACACAGAATCGTCTGAACCTGGTTTTATGAACTCATTCGACAGCTTAACAATCAGATAAACAACCAGACTCAGGCTGTTAGTGACAAAAATCTGCTTTAATGAAATAAAAAAGAATAAAACCACTTTCTGCATTTGTTTTAATGGACATAAAACAGTGGATGGAAATGAGCCGGAAATAAAAGCCTCCATTTTCTCCTTCCAAAGTACAAAATGTCCCTCGCAGCTCACCTAGAAGCCATTAGTGACCTGCTGGGCCTGGATGGAGATGATGGACCTCCACCGGGGCCCTGGGGAGCCACAGGGATGTGCAGCTCGCTGACGTACGCTCAATAAAGGGACGGTGTGACAGTTCATCTCGGGGCATTACAATGAACATCAGTTGTTTTCTCTCGCTCTCAAGCTGCGTTTTCCCCGAGACGAAGCCCCCCCCTCCACCCGCCCGCCCACACGTTATGATAAAGGCCATGAATTGAAGCCATAAATTACCTCCCAACATTGAAGAGAGTGATGATTAATCACTCCACGAAGTCTCCGCTGAGGAGACACACAAAGACGCAACGTCTCCCGGTGCCAGGCGGCGTCTGTGTTTGTCTGCCGATGATTTACAGCGCGTCCGAGTTCAGCTCGACTGTCAGCGGCTGAATCACCGAGCGGCTGCAAGATGCCAAGCTGACAAAGAGCCGGAGACAAAAGTCGGCCGCACCTGAGAAAAGCTGCGGCACTCGGACACATCGCTGATGACGGCCGCGCTCACTTCCTTCAGCGGCAGTAATGACCAACCGGTCGACCAGGCCCTCCATAAATCAAGCCGACTGCCGGTTTGTTTACCCGTCGGGTTGAGAGGAGGTCTGAAGCAGCAGTATCTGTCCCAGCCAGCTGTTCACCCCCCCCCCCCCCCCCCCCCCCGTCTCTCCCCGGCCTTGGCTAATCTCTGCTTTCTAACTTTCTTTAATTCTGCTCCTTCATTGTCTTCCTCATAAAGAGTTTTGGTGAAACTTTACCTCTGCACCAGAGCCGTGACTCGTGTGCTCCCGTCACCTCAGTCCCTCTCGGCTGCTCCTGGGAGAGCTCAGAGGAAACGGTGTGCTTTAGCCGGCCGGGGCTTGTGGGTAAATAGGCGGCTCCTTGACTCCTCGGTGTGTGTCCAGTGTAAACAGCCGGAGGCCGGCGGCCATCGCGGTCTGATATGATCAAAGTATCATATCAGACCAGGACTGTGTGGTTACATTCAACTACTAAAGGGTTGGAAACGTATCCTCCTCGATGCTGGTGACAACATATGGTTATGAGCATGTTATTAGTCTGAGCTGCTAATTGCTAACCAGTGCTAATGCTTGTTTTTCTGCTCAAATTGTGTGAAGGTCCCAATGAAGTGTGTGTTGACAACGTGGAGAAGGTGTGAGTTGGATTAATGAGTTTAAAGCCTTTAAACTGCACTTTTGACACATTTGCATAAATCACCAGGAAGCTCAAACTGAGTGTGACCAACGTAGACACAACTTAAAATGTGCACTTTAATCATTAAAACATCTGTATTTGATCATAAGTCTCAGAAGCTTGTTTGCGACTCGCGTTCCATCTTAGCGAGTGGAGTTTGTGTTCACATTCATTCTCCCAGTCAGGAACTGAGTTTTCTGTTTATTCCGCCGATTCCAAACGATCGGCAGCGTTTAAAGATTCAACAGATCACAAGCAACAGAAACCCGATTTGACCTCGGCAGTGTTTCCTCATTGGCTGATTCAGCTAAATGTTGTAAAAACATTAATTTGCTTGATGGAAACGAAAAGATTTTCCCCTTTTGTCCTGGACTCACAGAGACGTGATGTTTCTTCAATACTTTCCACTCGTCTTCCTCTCGTCCGACACAAGCTGCAATTGATTCAAAGTCCTCAGTGGTGAAACAGACAAAGGGGTCATCTATTATCCTCGCCCACCACCCCCCCCCCGTCCTCCCTCTCCGCTCCTCAACTCTCCTCGACCCATCTTTGGCGGTCACCCGTTAAGGGGAAACTCTGGGGACGCCACGGAGCTCTCTGCTGCCGCCGGCCTCGCTCCACTTCTCCGAGGCCGGGGGCCGGGGCTAATTGGCGGATCCACCAGGGAGCCCTCCATCCACCAATCCTCGCAGCCGGGGGCCCCATTTGCAAGCATGTGATCTCCGCTGAGCAGCGTGAGAGCCGGCGTCGGAGGAGGTCGGGGGGGAATGCTGGTGGGTCTGGAGGACGTGGTGAACGAGTCCCACGAGAGGAGGGGGAGGCATGAAAATAAAAGAGGGGGAAACTTCTGAGCCGCTCCCTGAGCTGTGAAATTCCTTTTTTGGGCCTTTTGCGCAGAATTTAAATATATTTTTAAAGGGGGCAGAATAAACAACATTATCTCTGGACGTCCTTGAAAACGCTGGCGTGACCGTGTTCCTGCCGGGAGCAGCGATGTACAGCCGGGCGGCGCCGAGCATCCAAAGCACCGGAGCTGTGGTGGGAGCAGAGCCTGAGAGGTTCTAGTGGGTAATTGACAGGCAGAGCCGGACTGCTTTGAGAGCGCCTCCACCAGCAGCTCTTTGTGTTTATCAGCTCGGCCGATCGATGGTCATCTTAACCCCGGGAGAGCGAGGCCGGTTGGGGGGGGGGGGGGGGGGAGATATATAAAAAGTAAAGAATTCTCTTTTTGTATGAAAGATGGAAACCATGAAAAAGAGCTAGAATAAATCACTCTATTTTCTCTCCCCCCCCCCCGATGCATCCAGAATATTTTGGACGCTCTTCCTCGGTGACCCACTCAGGTCCAGAGGGAGCCGCCGGCGGAGAGGAGCTGGAGGAGTGAAGCCGGAGTGAAGCCGGAGTGACACAGTGGGATTTGATCATGCAAACCAAGGCTAACTCCAAACCACAGCAGCACTCAGCTTCAGCACTGGAGGCGCTGGAGCTACTGGAGCTGCTGGAGCTGCTGGAGCTACTGGAGCTGCTGGAGCTACTGGAGCTGCTGGGGGCTTTGTTGTCTCGTTGAAATGCTGGAAGGAGTTTTTCTTTTCTGTCCCTCACAGTAAAATCGTGTTGCAGAGTTCGTCCGTGGAGAATCCGTCCACTTCGTATTAATGTGTCTTCAACAACGTGGCCTTGAATCAGTGACAGGAGTCGTGAGTTCCCCTCGATGAACTGGAGCGATGAAGGGTTGTGTGCAGCTGCTTCAAGACAAAAGACTTTTAAACTCCTCCCATCTGCAATAACTCCACTAAATAAGCAGCGTGGCATATTTGCACTATTGCACAAAATTGCACTACTGTTTTTTCTTTCTTCAGCTGTATATATATATATTTAGATATATATATTTTATTTCATATTTTAAATTGTTGATATTCTATTTTACAGTATTTTATTCAAATTTAGTTTTTGTTTTTTTAATTCTTGAGCATTGTTAGAAGAGAGCCTGTCACTCAAGCATTTCATTGCCAGCGACGGCTGAATTGTTATCTCTGTGCATCTCATAATAAAACTCTTGAATTGAATCTTGAATGATGGAATATGGTTTTGATGTTTATCGCACTTTATAATCAGAATCGTGCTAATTTTTAAATAACAAAATGAAATTCAAATGGCCCTGCCTACCTATCCTTGACTCTGATTGGTTGTAGACGTCTGACGTGGGCGTGTTGTAGTTGGACTAAATGGGCTGGAACCGTTCACACCTGATGTTTAGTTTCAATCTAAACTGAAAAGTTTGAAACATCTTTGATATTTGACTCTGATCAGAACATTCTGGATGTTCTGATCTTTATAAACTGGACAGAAGTTTTAATCACCATTGAAGACACTTTGGGACAAACAGGCCTTTACACGTTTCCCCTTCATGTTCTTCTTTCTGCTGTTTACCGGTTTTACTTTACTCTTCATCTCGATGCGTTTTATTACTGCTCGTCTTCACTTCTCTGCAAAGTGCCGCACTAATAAAGTTTATTAAGCTGAGTGGCTGATGGTGGGAGTTTGGTCTGAGGAGCGCAGGAGGAATTCAGCTCTGATGGAATCTACATGAATGTTTCACGATGTTTAGTTTCGATCGATTCACAGCAGCAGAATCTCACGGAGCAGTAATGAATGTGTGTGTGTGTGTGTGTGTGTGTGTCTGTGTGTGTGTGTTCGCTCCTGTTTTCACTTGATCAAACTGGACCTGGATCACGTTGTGTTTCCTGAGGAAGGAGGTGAAGTTTATTAAAACTAGAGAGTGGTCGTAACAGAAAAAACACACAACATGCCTCCAAGTGTCTGCCAGCCGCGACATCCACATTCCACTTGAAGAAGTGTAATTTGTGTTTCAGTCTAAATCTCCTCTGATCCTACGCTGCTTACAGAAACCCCCCCGACCCAAATCCAAATCTCCTTCCACGTCACGGTCGATACAGAACCCGAGTCAGAAAGCGAACGGCCTCCTGCAGCTGGTGTCTCTATTCCGTTGTTCCCCAGCGGAGGTGGAGTCTGCGACCTGCTCTGCTTCGGGTTAACACTCCTCCTCCACTACATCTCCTCATCCGACTGCACTGCGGCCCTTTGTCCTCGTCGTGTCGGCTGTCAGGACGTGGAGCTTTGGGCCGCTGCCTGCCACAGACTGTGACATGGTCACAAAGCGAGCGGCGACAAGCGCAATTCAGGAGATTCGCACAAAGAGAGAGGATGGGGGGGGGGGGGGGGGGGGGGGGCGCTTTCACAGTGAAAGACTGCGGCGGCGGCTATCAGCTCCTCTTTGTTGGCGGAGAAAAGCCAGCAGGTTCCCTCCACTTTATCTGATGGACACACGTCCGAGCTCCGGCTGCAGTCGCCGTCTGGGTCGCACAAATCGGGGGGGCCGGACCGAGCAAACCGCAGACGCAGCCTTTTAACTGCAGCTTCACACGCAGCCTTCGAGGAACCTGGGTGTGAGTGTCAGGACGGAGCAACACGTCTGCTGGTCGCACAGAGCAAAGCTTCCTGAGCTGAGGGGATTCAAACAAACCTCCACCGGAGTGAGGAGCATGAAACCATCCTCTGAGCGAGTCTGAGGGAAAACACACAACTCAGCTTCTCAACACAACTCAGCTTCAAACTAAATATGAAATATACACAAGTATGTTTGTAACCTGATGAAGCTGTTTTAAGGTTTGGGTAAATTAAACTGAACCTGTCCAACTCAACTTTATGGGCAAGAGGAAACGTCTTGTACTGATCCTTCAGTCGGAACTTGGGTCTTTCATTTCCTGCGAAGTTGCAAACGTGATTTATCATCGTCTGAAGTTGCGGATCAGAGCAACAAGTTTGTGTTACATCACATTTGTTATTTTAAAAAACCTCACAGAAACACGTCCTCAGTCACTGTGAGCGACATCGTGTTGTTCGTCTCTTCAGGATCAACAAACACGAAAACACAACCTGCCAACATGTTATTGACCATTAGACAAAACCACATGTGTATTTGTATGAGAAGCTCTTTTCCAAACACTGAGGTGGGAATCATCCCTGCAGCCTCTTTCTCTTTCTCTCTGTCTCCGAGCAGAGAGGATATTTTAGGCAAAGTAAAACCTCTCATCTGCTCAAAGCTCTTCATCATTACTACTCCTCTCCCTCTTGTTTGGGGCGTCTTCTCTCTGAGCTCGGTGCATTAAAAATTGAAAGCGTTCTTTGTGTGGATGCGGAGAGAGACAGGCGGGGGGAGAGAGGGAGCCGGGTGGGGGGGGGGGGAGGCAGCCGGCGACGTCTCCCCTTTGAGCGCCGCTCCTCTGCTCTTGAAAAGCCGACATCAATGGAGCAGGCAGGAAAGGAAAGCTGAAAAAAATTTACACAAAAAAAAAAAACAAAGAGGGAAAAAAGGAGAAGGCGACATGAAGAAGTTGTTGTCACTCTGTTTGTTTTTAATGTTGAGATGTTAAAAAAAGGCGTGTGAGCGTCGTGGTCGTGGTGAGACGAGCACATACAGTACAGGGTGTTAGATCCTGCTCCCACAGGAGTCTGACACTGGAAATCTACACAATCCAAAACACACATATACAACAGCTCCTCACACACACACACACCTGCACCTGCTGCAGCAACTGTTGGTTTTATAATGTTTACGTCTTTATTCAGCAGAGAGATGATGAGATGATGCATGTAGATAAGATTTGTAGCCAGATACAAACAAGGACTTCCTTATAATAAGAATATACAAATTAAATCTTAAAAGTACTTTCCTGTGCACGTATGTATAACAAACTTAAAATTACAAGTCAGGAAATGTAAGTTTTTCACTTAATAACTCAAGTTCCAACATTTCCCTGAAACTTTCCAGAGGGACTGTGTGAAAGTGCACTTCTCCAGCAGCCCTCTGTAAAATGTCAGAGTGAGTCCATGTGAGGGAACACCAGGGCCGTGTTGATGAGGTTTCTAACACGTGACGTGAAGCTGGAAGAACACAAACATCTCAGGATGAAGAAGAGGAGCCGGACACGTAGAAGACGAAGGCGTCCACTTGGAAACACGAGGAGATTCCAGATCTTCTGGTGATGAGGGCCGACTCCGGTGTGGATGAGCTGGAAACAACAACACTGATCTTTCCACAGCAGAGTTTATACGTCATGTCCCGCCTCCTGCTGCTCTACAGGCTCCGCCTCCTGCTGCTCTACAGGCTCCGCCCCTCGCCTGGATGTTCCCCACATGTTCCTGTTGGTGTGAACGAGTCCGATCGAACAACCTGCTCAAGAGTTCCGAGCCTCCTGACCCGTGGAGGAGATGAAGGCGGTGGAGGTCAGTGCGAGGAGGAGGAGGAGGATTCAGGAAGTCGAGAACTGTTGATTCTGTACGTCTCCACAGACTGAAAGTAACTGCTGCTCTGTCAGAGTCGTCCGGGTTTGATTCCCTGCCCTGCCATGCTCTGAGCTGAGGGCCTCACCTCGGCCCCAGAGGGAAAACACCTCCAGTCCTCCCTTCATCTTCCCTTCATCTTCCCTTCATCTTCCCTCCACGCCTCAGTCCTCCTGCAGTTCTGACAGCAGGCGACAGAGGGCGACCTCCCCTCAGGCAGTCAGGGAGGAGGTGGGAGCAGAAAGAGGAGTTTTCCTTGAGTTGCCAGACGTCTCGATGAATAGGAGCTGAAATGACGACGGGAAGAGTTGAGTTCACATGCGGCTTTTTGTTGGGAAGAAGGAGAAGAAGAGAAAAGATTCTGATTCTTCTGTCTCCTTCACGAGCTGCTGAGACGAGAGGAGGATTAAAAGCTTCTGGGCTCATGGCGTCTCGCTGCCGTTCGGGTTTAGTCTGAGTCGCTCCTCGCTTGTTGTTGTGTTTCCGTTTTCGCGTCCTGATCTGGATCCGATCAACCTGACGGAGCTTTGACTGCTCAGAAGATCTGCAAAGATGATTCTGATCTTCGTCGTTTTAGTGACGATTCTTCATTTATCTGTCAGTTTCACTTCTGGTGTGAAATAAGTGTAAATTTAAAACAAAGAGGAAAAAGCGTATTATTTAAAACATTTAAAATCAACCTAGTTGCTGTGTGTTTGGGAAACGATGAGACACATCGACATCAGAAACAACAACCTCTGAGTCTTTACTCCGATTTCTCCACGTTTTATTTGCAGTGATTGGTCTAATTGAAAGTTAGCAGCTACACGTAGCATCAGTGCGCTGCAGACATCGACCGGACACAGGAAAAATCTTTAAAAAATAATATCTGCAGTGGTGTAGAGGAAATGTAACAAGAGGCAATGAAATCTTTATCTTCCCGAGCTCATGCGATATCATTTGAGTGCGTCAGTGGGACGTGGGAATAAATAAACGACAACTTCTGATTTTCAAAATAAAACCTTAGTATGAAGTTGCGTGTGGAGACACAAGCGCAGATAAATAACACAAACGTCTGTGTTTGTCAGGCAACGTGTGTCAACATCATTTCAAGTTCCAGCTGATGATCTGATCCTGTTTCCAGTCGCTGACATCATCTGACCTGCTGAGAGCTTCAGGTGCGACAGGTCACAGTCGTCTCATCTCAACACGAAGCAGAAATAACCTTCCTCTAACAGAACAAGCACCAATGTCCTCAGTGATCTTAGATATTAATGAAAATGATCATTGTTCCCAAAGATCAATAATGAAGCTCCACACGTTTCCTTCCACTCGAGAGGATCAGTTCTTCTGAGGTTTTCTGTTCCCGGGGCCGAGCAGAACATCACATCTGTCTTTTACATAATCATCAATGAAGGGCCGACTTTTAATTTGAGTAAATAACACACACACACACACACACACAGACACACAGACACACACACACACACACACAGTGGCTGATTATCTCTGTTTGATTTACTTGAGAGAGTTTCTCGGCCGTCGGAGTTAGAACACGACAGGCAGAGATGAGACGAACCCGGAATCGAACCTGCACCACTGACTGTGGAGCGCTGACATCTGTTGTCATGGAGACGGAGGACTTGTGATGTTCCTGTCAACACAACGCAGAGGGCGACACACAAAAACACACAAAAACACACAAAAACACACGGTGCACGATTCCATAAGAGCCTTTCTACTGCAGCTGTGAGCGGGGGGGCGAGCGGAGCGGCCACACCGACGGCTGGAAGAGCGGAGCTGCACGGAGGATCTGGCGTGAAGCGCTGGAGGGATGGAGAACAGCAGGAGGCCTGAGGAGGTGGAGGAGGAGGAGGAGGAGGAGGAGGAGGAGGACGAGGACGAGGACGAGGACGAGGAGGAAGAGGAAGAGGAGGAGAGGGAGGACGAGGAGGAGGACGAGGGGACGAGGAGGAGGAGGAGGAGGAAGTGGAGAAGAGGAAGGGGGACGAGGATGAGGAGGAGGAGGACGAGGAGGAGGAGGAGGAGGAGGAGAGGGAGGACGAGGAGGAGGACGAGGGGACGAGGAGGAGGAGGAGGAGGAAGAGGAGAAGAGGAAGGGGGACGAGGATGAGGAGGAGGAGGAAGAGGAGGAGAGGAGGAGGACGAGGAGGAGGAGGAGTCCAGAAAGTGTGATTTACGTTCTTGCAGCTGCTTCGGAAGGTTCCAGATCAACCATGTTGACAGAGTTCAGTGTTTTGCAGCTGAAAACAAATCAAACTTACAAATGTTGTAAAATCCATTTTATTCTTTTTGTTCTTTGGTCTCATCTCTTTTCAAGTCAATTTTTGGAAAGAGCTTTGCAGCGAGCAAATCAGTGGGTGGAAGAATTTAGTTAAATTCACAAATTGTCCCTGATTTCCCACTTCATTAGAAGTTCACGTTTCCTGTCTGGATCGAACTGGTGCCCGGCGCCCGGCGGTGCCCGGCGGCCATGTTGCTGCAGCTGAATTAGCCAAAGCGTCGGGGGGGAAACATCGCGTCTGTGTTCTTTAAGTTTTCTCCTCGTGAGCAGGAAGTGAGAAGAGGAAGATTCCACAGAGACGCGTTTGATGTGTTTATGTTTCACATCTTTCTTCCTCCTCGCCGTCTCTGCCCGCCGGCCCCGCCTCCTCCTCATCTCTCCTGTAGTCTTTGATTGATTGGCCGAGCGAGTGTTGTGGTGTGATTAGCCGTCTTTAATTAGGATACATGCTTTGCTGTAAACACAGGGGATTAGCCGCAGACAAACACACCTATCAAACATTTAATACACTAATCAGCTAAAGAGCTGCTCCCTTTCACCGCGGAGCGACGATCAACAAACCTGTTCCAGTCCGTTCCTCTTTGGACACGTCTCAAGTCTCTCTTCTTCTTTCCATTTTGTCTCTTGTCTTTTGCCAGAAGATTCTCTCGCTGCTCGTCCTCACCGATTTTTCGGTTCTTCTTCTGAAAGCTTCGCAGATGAAGCGGCAGAGTCGATTCCATTTGTCCAGCTCTTTATTTAATTCATGTTCTTTTTGTTATTCTAAGAAAAGAAAAGAAAACGAGCGTTGAGTCTGTTCATTCAGGAAACATGAAGTGTGCTACAGGTGCATGGAGAGAAACCAGCGTGCACTCAAGTCTTTTACCAAAGGCAAAGAAAAGAGTCTGACATTTAAAATGTGTATTTCGGTGAGAGTGGTCTCCTGCAGGGAAACGTTCACAGAGAGTTAAGTTGAATAGTCCTGGAGGTTAAACCATTGAAGGCAGTGAAGCTGTTTTCCAGTTGTGCATGGTATTGTGCGAGTGTGTGTTGATCAGAGCATGAACCTGCACCGAGAGCCGACCTGCACCAAATCACACCAACTCGTGGAGATCAGTCGTCTTCATGTGAACGTGAAGTCTTCTCTCAAATCAGGAAATTAAAACCAAACTCATCAGAAACTTGAACAAACTTCAGTGAGATAAGAAACGACAGAAACATCTCTATGTCCCACCTGTGAACATGGAGGAGGAGGGGTGTATGACCTGTACTGCAGCCAGCCACCAGGGGGCTATCGAGACGCTGTGGCTTCACTTCTGGGAGCCGTCATGTCGTCCATCTTTGTTTACAGTTTATGGAGAATAGTAAAGAATAAGAATAATAATCGACTCATTTTTAGAGACTCATTTCATCCAGAAACAAATAAAGATTAAACCTCAGGTGCGATGGTGATAACATGATAAATTAATAAAACTAATGATCCTCGGAGAAAATATGAAAAATCATGTATCCGTCCGCACAGAAAGCCACGTTTTATTATTGAATATTAAAATGTTATAGGGTCTCACCTGCTTTAATGACACAATTTACAGGTTTCTTCACTCACTGGTTAACAGACACTGGGTTTGATTTACGGCTCCGACAGGAAAATTCATCAGGGCCCCGAAGATTGTGCATCAACTAATGGAAAACAACAGAACAATCTTAGTTGATTAAAAAATACGGACCCGAGACTTTCATTTTTCATGCTCCCGGGCTCATTAAAGCTCCTGCACGTCATTAGGATAATGATAGAGAAACACAACCCCGATAAAAACAAAGATTCTTAATCAGATTCAGACTCACAGGTGGAATCTGGGTTTTCTCTGCTGGTTTCTCATCTTGATATTATTCACCATCCATCGGGTGAGAGTCTGTTTACCTGTCCTCTGTTGATACTTCAGAATTATTCCTTCTACTATATTCCATCAGTTTTAATTGTTTGTGAGTGAAGCTGGAAAACTTTGTGTTCATCCTACCTGGTTTAATTACTGTTCATGTGTATTCTTTATATAATGATTTACTGACCTGATGTTATTATGTTGAGTCTTTTAAACCAACGTTATCAACTTTAGACCTTAGCTTTTCAAATTAAAAGCTCTGTATTTCATGTAAAGCAGCATGAAAGCGACAAAAAAAACAATGTGCTTTTACAATGAAGGTAAATTCCTGAAGAGTAAGTGATTATATTAATGGAAGAAAAATCCAGATCATCAAACTTGTTCAGTTTTGGTCCATCTTCCGACCACAGCTGCAAATTACCAGATCAGGTTGAACTCAACTGCACTTCCTGGGGTCGGAGTCTGAAGCCGATCAGACGGGCGGCCCTGGAAACTCACTCGTGTTTGTTCCACAGACAGATTCGTGGAACGAGCAGAGTAACGACCGGACGCTGCTGGTCATGTGACAAGTGGCCGCTCACACTCGGCTGCTCTCGCTCCTCATCGTAGATAAAAGTGCATTCAACCCAGAAATCTGTCGCCCGCAGGGAAACGCTCTACACACAGCAATTAACAAAACATCTGAGCAGCTCAGCAAACAGTTGTTCTCCTCGCTCACTCAAAACTACACGCTGCATCTCTGCAACACCATTTATCATCGAAACCCCCCCGGAGCATCCTCCGACAAAACTCTGAACCTGAAGACATCGCGGCTCCACCCGGAGCCGTGCACGTCTCCACCCGCTCGCACTCTCCGCTCCTCCTTTCTTCTCACAAACACCGTCTTCAGCATCGTCCCGAGAACAGAATAAACAATTCCCCAGCTCCTGCAGCTCGGCTTGTTAGGAAGATTCTTGAGATAATAACAGTTCAGCGAAACCTTCTGCGAGAGGAGAGAAGAGCGGAGGTGAAATCTGGCACCAGTGTGGGCGTTTTAAAGATCATTTTGTGTATTTTACATTTAATTTAGTCAACTTTAACCTGCACGCAGCATAAACACTGAACACTAGTGAAGATGTTAGATTTCATCTTGTTTAGTCCAAGACGACAACAAAAGGCTTCTTCAGGAAAGTGAAGCCTCAGTCACAACAGACATGTTATATAAATTAATCCTAGTTATGTTTTCACTAGTTTGTTTCATCTAGAGTTGACAACTTGTTGTTTTCTTTACCCTAGAATGATAATTTATATTTAAATTCTTTATATTTACATCAGGAGCTGGTCCTCTTTACGGAAGCCGCCATGTTTTATACAGTTGCATAAAAACCTTCTGAGTTTTTATGACGACTGAAGGTTTCCACAGGTTCTCTCATGTTGGGACTGGGAGGGTGAAGCGAGGGATGTTCAGCTGCAACGTGACAATTCACCACTAGATGTCACTACATTCTACACACTGAACCTTTAAAGCTGAATAATACTGTAAAAGTTTTTCGAAATATGATTCTACAAAACTTTACCATGAAAATAAGATGGAGAGTTTGAAGCAAATTCAATGAGGACAGATTAAAACATGGCAGCCGACACAGTCGAGATAATTAATGGGAAACATCTGCTTTTTCATGGCGACATTTCAAACTGTTTTCATTTGAAACAGTTTTCATTTTAAATTGTATCAGTGTGGACGCAGACTTAAACCAGATGACATTTAAATAAACAAATAAAAAACAGTGACCAAAGGTCAGAATAAACCACCGAGCCGTGTGGAAGATGTTTGCCAAAAAAAAAAAATAATCTTTTGTAACATTAGTAGAAGTCACTTTCCGCCCACTTGCCTCGTAATTAGTTTCTCACAAAATCAGTGACAAGCAACAAAC
Source organism: Platichthys flesus (assembly GCF_949316205.1). Taxonomy (NCBI): domain Eukaryota; kingdom Metazoa; phylum Chordata; class Actinopteri; order Pleuronectiformes; family Pleuronectidae; genus Platichthys; species Platichthys flesus. The sequence continues at coordinate 1,248,473 of NC_084952.1, read as the reverse complement.
CACAACTGCAGGCGTTGAAATCCCTGCTCAGAAATCTGCAGGGGGCGGCACAGACACCCCAGACGAGTTCCTTCACAGAGCTCCACATGAATATCTGTGTGATCAAGTCACATTAGGTGAACAGCGTAGTTAACAGCTAATCCCAAACAGTCGCTGCCGCGCCTCGACTCCAAGCTGCTTTCTGTTTAGTTGATTTCTGGGAGTTCAAAGCTGCAGCGTGGAAACAGAGAGACGAAGCAGCAGGAGCTTGAGAGAATTCATCAGTGGGTTTCACTCTGCAGGAGCTGCAGCGGGAGAGAGGACAACTAAAAATACACCTGTAATTTTCTTTAACCAGTACGACTCCCGCCTGCTCAGGTTCAGTCAGGACACGGAGTTCCAGAACAGATTATTAATCAGATAATCTCATCGTTAGAATCAAAGAAACATTACTAATTACTAACTCCAACAAGGAAGCCTTATTGATCCAGAGATAGAAAACATTCCTACAGCAGCAGAATAAATCTGTGAATTCAGATTTGAAGGAAAACTCCAGACAAACAACAGATAAAGTTATTTATTCTAGATTTCCATGTGGTTTTTATTTTATCTGCCATGTTTGATTGTAGTGGCTGTGTTGAATGGTGCTGTGTGTGAATGAATTCATTAAAGACGTTATCTTATTATCTGCCCTTAAGTTAGTCCTCAATTTGTACCAGTTGTTAGTTGAACTCAAATATTAATTAATTAGATTTAAGTGACTTTATTTAAATTTAAATTTCCCTGGTTCACGGAGGCAAAGAACCAAACTGAAGATGATCCAGGTGCTGAGGATGAAAAACAACTTTTCCATCTGATCTTTTAAAGAACTCTGTTTGCCCTGTAATGTATTTACTGTGTTCTTTTAAATGGAAAATGAAATATGAAGGAGGCTCCAGCTTTTGGTAAATCTATAGACATAAATTAATGTCCTGCACGTCAGCGGAGCGGCTCAGAGGAGCTTTCCTCCCACTCGTCCTCTGAGGAGCCGCCGTCTGATTTCTGTCTCTTAGCCCGGAATGAATGAAGGTCTGCAGCCGGCCGGAGAGAAGGAGTTCACCCATTCCAACTTCTTTCTCCTCTCCTCCTCTCCTCCTCTTCTCCTCTCCTCCTCTTCTCCTCTTCTCCTCTTTCTCCTCCTCTGAGCTCCAGCCACATCCTGTACAGTCTCACGGCTACGTTTCCATGGCAACAGTGTCCGAACGGGTACACATGGGAACAGACGGAGCGAGAGAATAAAAGATAGAAGGCAGAGAGAGAGAGAGAGAGACAGAAAGAGAGAGAGAGAAAGAGAGAGAGCTATAGAGAAAGAGAGAGAGATGGAGAAAGAGAGAGACAGAGAGAGAGAGAGAGAGATAGAGAGAGAGAGAGAGAGAGAGAGAGAGAGAGAGAGAGAGAGAGAGAGAGAGAGAGACCTGCTGACTGAGCAGTTTATCTTTCTCCAGTTTGCCCTGCAGCGCAACAACGTTCCCATGACAACTGCATCCCGTGGTTGATGGGGGGGCGGGGGGGGGGGGGGGGGGCTCTCCGTTAGCCCCTCGCTAATTCACGAGCAGCAGTAATGAATCGGGTTGATGCAACTCTGCCGTCAGTCCTCGGGGCCGGCGGTGCAGTGGCGTGAGGTGCTCATGTAAACACACAGAAAGGTTCTGCACACACACACACACACACATGCAAGACAACACACACACAAACACGAGGCAACAAACACACAACTGAGACCATTTTCTCCTGGAACAGAAGCGGATGTTTCGTTAACAGTTAAATCTGCGTCCGAGCTTTTGGATTCTTCACGTTCACGAGTTCGGTAAAAACATGAAGCTTTGATGGAACTGACTTGTTATTTATTTTAGCTCTGCTCACTAGCACATGGCGGAGGGGGGGGGGGGGGGGGGTTAGCACTGTCATCTCCATCATACACTGAAAATAAAGATGGACGACACGACAGCTGGCAAAAGTGAAGCCAAAGCATCTTGTTCGCCCCCTGGTGGCCGGGATACGTACCAAACTGATAAAAAAGTAAACTACATAAAACTTTTGCTTTGTCTTAACAGACTTATTTGTTTGTTTTACACAAGTATGGACATGTTTAAAAATAAATACATAAGTAAGAAATGAATCAAACCTGAACCCAGCATCTGGTATCCACACATTTCAGGTCATGTGGGCTCTGAACAGCATCGTGCAGACCAAGGCTGAAGACGAGTTCTGTTCTGAACCCTGAAGCTACTGGTTCTGAAGTAAAATTGTAATATTTACACTGAATTAAAAAAAGGGATAAAAGCCACAAAAAGGAAATTCTAGCTCCATATGCAGAATGACAACATGGAAAAGATCATAAGATGTTTTAAAGGGAGACAAGCATGAGTTAAATATTGTCTTTTGAAATTAGGGATATTACGGTAATGATATAATATATAAAAAAACTGAATCGATAACATACCCATCCTCCTGTACTCTGGCCTTTTCCCATCAGCATGCTTGAAACTGGGAGTCGAACTCGTGCAGTTTACCTCCAGATGTTTGCTCAGCTCAGTGTCTCTCGCTGTGTAATTGAAAGCTGCAGATGGAGCGATAGAGGGCTGATGGAAATGAAAGCGTCAGAGAGACTTCCAAATGGCAGCCGTGCAATTACCCGTCTTCTCTCTGTCGGTGCCGGGCTCCGGTTTGATTAGACGGAGTAAAGAGTGATGTGTGATGTGTGCGGGTGCGGAGCGGGTGGCCCACAAGCAGCTCTCAGTGTAATGGATCGGTTCTACATGTGTTTCACACAGATGATTATTACTGTGTTGTTTTACGCTAGGTGTTCAGGCTGAGCGCTGCCAAACAATTTCACATCCCGCGGTTGGAACACTGACTGATTTCCTCGGTGGTTTGATCATTTCAACTCATCCCAGAATCATAATTACAACCAGACGGGTTTTTCTTCACCAGTGACTCCGCTTAATGGCTCCAGCGTCTAACTGGGCCGCAGCGCCCCCTACTGACCAGGTGCTCCACCTCTGGGGTTTGGTTTTAACCGACTCTGACATCGATTAAAATCCTTAAACTCATCTCTGGGTTTTATTTTGAAAAAAATCACATTGTTCCGGTTAGATGTGTGAATATGTAAATGAGCCCCACAAGCTACGTCTATACTTATACATTTAAGTTTAAAAATACTTACACATGTCACATGACCATTTTTACACAGGTCATGTGATGTAAACAGGAAGTAGATTGTCTCTGCAGTGGGTTGCTTAGTAACAGAAACTCATCTGAAGGAGGAGCAGTGATGGTGACGAGTCACTGACAGGAAGTGCAACTGACAGGAAATGCTACAGACAGGAAGTGCAACCAACAGGAAGTGCTAGCGACAGGAAGTGTTAGCAACGCTTTGTGTTCACTGCTGGTAGTCGAGTCATGTGACATGATAAAAACCAACCAGGAAGAGAATGGGGGCTTCTAAGTCATTGTGTACGTTTTAGAAACTAAAAACGTAGCCGTGTGGATGTAGCATCAACAGTTCTCACTTAGCTAAGCTAGCTTCTCCTGAGCCAAGGTCTCGTATGGAGAAAGAGACGTGCATCATGTGACTGTTATGGAACTGATTATTATGTGTGAAACTTTGACTCTGAATTATTTAGTTGGATTAAATTTCCAGGTTGGGTTCAGGGTTTTACTCTGAAATGCTCAACTTCATTTGTCCCCAAAGGGCAATTTGTGTTAACAACAAAGAGTAAAACACGAAAAACATAAAAACATCAAACAATTATGAAGAAACTTGTACAAACTGAGAAGAATCCTGAAATTAGAGAGTTGTTTTCCTGCAGGATCGTGAACAAAGCATCACTTTATAAACATGATGTAAATGATTCAGTCCTTGATGTGAGCTTTTAATAAATGCATCAGATATTGAACTTCATCTTAAACTTCCTCTCATCTATAAACATCTGTGTCTTGAAATTGGTAACCCAACAGATATTAAAGTATGAAGTACAGTCTGCACCAAGTCCAACTTCGTATTTATCCTCCTTCATGTGTTGATTTATGTATTTAGACCTCAAACATTTGTCTCTGTATAAAAAGGAGCAAACACAAGGAAAGTGAGGATTAACTCCGTCTGACCCACCAAGTGAAAATCTATCCGAGTATCCATCAAAGTATTTCAACAGCCTTTTTTCTATGATCACTCCGAGGTGATTATGAGCTGTGGACTGTTGGAATAAAGTTGGTGCCCTGAATGTAAATTTTGTCCAAAATTGCAAACGACTGTAAATCTTTTTATAGCCGACAATGAGAGGAGGCTTTGAAGCCGGTCGGATTTCTGCATCAGCATCATGACTCCAGACGCTTCTGCTTTAATCTTCCACATTTGTTGCTTTTATTCTAAATCCCATCCTTGTTGTTTCGTGCTGCATTAACCTATTTTGCTCACGAGGATCATCGCAGCTCCGGCTTATCTTTCACACGGCTCCACAAAACATCTTCTATCGATAACTCCTCCACTGCCAGATCATAATTCGATTACAGAGAAAAGTACATGGTCAGATAAATCCTCTCCGCGGCTTGGCACGGCTCTTATCTGAAGGGTTAAACTGGAGCATCAGTTCACTCCATGTTACGTCTTTGGCTCGTCACACGGATGAATTATTTCCATGCTGCGTTTCTACAGGAGCAGCTTTTCTTGGAGGAGGTCGCCTCCAGCTCACAGATTCTTGGCAGGGTTTGTTCTGTGTGTTTGTTTTCAGCACTGAGGCCGGTGCGTCTGCCAAAGACACGGACGCCTTTCAGAAAAGAGAAAATAGATACGTCTCTGAAGTCGGTAAAGACGAGATGAGCCGATCACCACTCAGGGAACGTGAAGTGTCCCTTGGATGATGTCTCCGCTCAGTAATCCGCTTTTAAATTGTGACCCGTCGTAAAAAAAATAACAAATCTTATGAAGTGTTGCTTTAACAGAAAATAATATTTCAGCAGTTTAATTTATTCCCTGTCCCCAGAAACTGATTTGTATAACAAGTTAATCAAAAGTCTATATTTCTATTGTTTTGTCCACATTTTTTAAAACTGATGCTCAGATTTACAAATACAACTATATTCATGATCCCCAGAGGAGAATCCTTCTCATAGTGGAGACCAAGTAACCAGTAAATACTCTGCCATCTAAACCAGATCTTATGACTGTAATTCAGAGGATCATTATTAAAACAAAATATCTTACTTTATAAGAAATGAAATAATCTCGTCTGTTCAAATTCATGTTCCCTGGAGGATGAAGACTCGTCATTGAGGAGAATCTGCTTTTGGAGAATGTGATTCTCAGCTATTAAAACTAACAAGTGAATTTCTTCAAGATTTCCTGTTGACATTCATTATCCACAGAGGATAGGTAATGAACCTTTCTGTAACATGAAGCACCGACATCAGTCTGAAACTCGTGAGCTATACTGCAGCCAGCCACCAGGGGGCGATCACAATGTTTTGGCTTCACTTCTGCATGTTGTCTGTGCTCCAGAGGATCCGCCTCATCCTTCCTACTGAACTGCCCCATGCATTTTAAAAAACCCTCCTGTAGCGCCACCTGAAGTTTACCCTCGGAACATGTTTCAGTTTACCGTGCACACAAATAGATTGACGGCTAATTCTCTGTGACAATAATCCCCCCCCCCCCCCCCCGTCGCAGTCAAACTGTCGACTGCACCAACACATCTGGTTCTCTGTGCACAGAAACACATGACGCTGCACTTCTGCGCTGCTAAGTACTCCAAAGTAGAGAGGATGCAAATCTCCCACAATGCACAGGGCAAAGCTACTTTCATGTGAGGTCAGTAAACACAGTCGAGAGTGGAGCGGAATTACAGTTATCTGTCAAGCGCAGATCTTTTGATGGAGGGTCTAAGTGCTGCTCCCGTCTGAAAGGAGCAAGGAGGGTTTTAACCAGGAATGCAGATGAGAGCAGCTTAACAGTCAGGCAGCGCCACGACGAGGAGCAGCCTTCCGATTGGTCGGAGCCGAGCAAATGGAAGAGCCGTCACCATTTGTTCTGCTCAGTCGAAGCTCCAGAGTTATGCCGACTTGCATTTGTAGCTTTTAATGTGCACTTTCAGCAGGTTTCTATTTATAATGTCTGTTTGTTCCTGGCTTTAATGTGTCCTGACATTTACGAGCCTTATCTTAGTTTTCATGCTGATATTTCATCAATCCAGTTTCCATTTTGCTTCTTATCCTGCAGTCATATAATATCTATACATCCAGCAGGGGCCTCAGGGGCCTCAGGGGCCCTTCATCAAACCAAACCAAGACTTGATACCAAACCACACCGTTCTAATCTTAAAACGAAACATGACCACGGTGCAGACTGAGCATTCACAGACGTAGAACGTGGAACAATTTAAGGTTAAACCTCCAACATCGTCCGAGACAAAGCTTCTCTGATTCCTCCTCTCACCACATCTGCTCTCGCTCCACCAGCTCATCAGATCTCTACATGAAAACCACTTCATCGCTCAGATTCAGAATTAAAAACCTTTGTGGCTGCAGGGGGCGCTGCTGCTCAGTAGAATGTGATTATTTTACAGATGTGTAAAATATCAATTACAAACGCAGCATAAAGTGTTCTGAACATCAATTTAAAAAAAACAACGTATGATGCGTTCCTCCGTCTGTCCAGAGATGCTAAAATATCACATATACGAGAGCGGCCATCTTGCTCATCTGGAGTCAGTCGTGTTTTGAGTTATCGAAAAACTAATTACGAACAAAGTGAAGAAAACTTATAACAATAACTACCTGAAATGACAGAAAACATCAACGTCCCTTCAGCTAACATGGAGGAGGCGGGACTTATGACCTCAATGATGTCAGACTCCTTAGGGCGCCATCATGTCGTCCATCTTGAATAACAGTCTGTGGTTCTGACGTGTAAACCTTCTGGAGACGTTCAACCTGCTCCTGTTTCATATAAGCGACAGAAACCATGTGTTGTGCGTACGACAAGTCACCGTGTGTGTTCTTCATCTCTGAGGCATCACAGGTTACAATCACAGAGCCTCACGTGTCGTCACATGTTCCCTCGTCTTCAACCCTCAGCCTGTCGCTCTCAGGACTGAGCGTCCACCCTCAGCCCGGCGAGGGAAACGTGCACGTGGGCAGATCCATCTGCTCACAACGATCCAGGAAGAGACCGGAAATTACAGCCATTAGTCACTGGGAAGGATTTTAAAGTGTTTTTGCTGCAATGGGCTCGTCGAGTTGTCTGTAATGTGCTGTTTTGTTATAGTGCTCAATTATAACGCCTTCATTTATACTTTTCTTTCCTGTGTGTTTATCTTGAGCTGGTTTTGAGGCGCAGGACTTATTTGGCCAGGAATGCTCAGATAAAGAGCGCCCCCTGTAAATACTAATAAAATAAAAGGTCAAAGAGATTAAGCGAAGTAAAGAAATCATAATAAGCACATTTTCTATTCGCTGTCTTCAGAGCATCGATCAGAGACCTTGAGGTTGTTGCACATGAAGAGGAGACGATCGCCTTCTTCACCTCCACGATCATCTGTTTGCTTTTCAGGGATGGAGACGTTCACCTGCACGTCACTGAAGGTTCCACACACTGATGAGGTCGGGGAGAAGGAGGAACATCCTTGGAAATGGAGCCCCGGCAGCAAACACCTCCCTCGTTACGGAGCAGAATGTTTCCTCCACACACTCGGCAGCCTGCTGTGATGTGCTCGGCTCAAAAATAGTCCCTTCGGCAGGAAGAACAACTGCTATTTATCATAGAGTCTCATCGTAAGTGAGAGTAAGCAATTAAAATATCTGGGTCAGAGCTTTCTGAGATAGTGCTTACACCGAGCCGCTGCAGAACATTCATCACTGCAGGAGAAGAGGAGGAGGAGGAGGAGGAGGAGGATGAAGATGAAGGAGCAGACGGACCGGCAGCAGCACTTTTCTACACCTGAATCCACACTCAGCAGGAAGTGTGTGTTCATGTGAGTGTGTGTGTTGTTGTTCGAGGATCAAACACACTTTACAGCAGGTAAAGAGGTGAGCTCTGATTGGCCGGATTAGACTGTGGCTTTGTCTGAGGAAACTCTCATTAACCAGCGTAGTTGTGACCAGTGTAAAGTAATTGAGTACATTTACTTAAACATTGTACTAAACTACACGTTCAACATACTTATACTTGACCTGAATATTTTATTTATCTGCAGCTTTCACATGTTCTCTTTTATCAAGTTCACTTTAAATCTGGAGATCAAGACATTAGGGCAACTTTAAGAGAAGTTACATTTCAAAATAAGTTCCCTGCTCTCACATTAAGCAGTTGGAGACGAGTTTTACTTTGAAAAATTCAGCATTTTCCTGCAGGAAGTGGCCCTTAGAAGAAACTGGTCGTAAAGTGATCAACATGGTCAGCAGCTCTCAGACAGACACAGAGGTTTTAACGATGACTGGTTGTAAAGGGCGGAAGTGAGCTGAGACATTTAGTTCATAATCTAGTTTTCTACCGTCCGGAATAATCTCTATGGATTTGTGTGAAACCCCCGGAGCCGTCGCCAGCAACAACAATCAAGTCCTGGTCAAAGTCACTGGGATATTAAACGAAGTTTGAAACCTGAGAAAACACAGATATGAAGGCTAGTTGTCAGGAACTTACTGTCTGGTTCCAGGTTTCTTTATTCCTGCAGGTTTCTGCTTGTTCGTCAAAATATTCAGAGTAAATAAAAGCTTTTAAAATATCTCAATGTACGTGTGAGTGTATTAATCTGTCGTGATGACAGAAAGTGAAAGGACTCTTGCTCTTCATGTTGGAATAGAACTCTTTTAGCTGCTTCAGAAGAGCAGTGGATCATCTCAGAGAGCTGCTGTGGTCCCAGTGGATTATGTCCCAATAAGCAAAGGTTTCTAAACGGATCCATCTCCGTGCAGCCGATACGGATCCATTAGAATCTCAGTCATGAGCCGGTGGATTGCTCTGGGACATCCTCACCCTGATCCAGCTGCTGTGGTGGAAACCAGTAGGAATCAATGTCCAGCAAACACTGGGAGCATTGAACGAATCAGCGGCAGAGAAACAAACCCGATACCTCACCGACTCATCGTGTGAGCTGCTTGTATAAATACTTTACTTTTCCGTTATGTTAGAAACTATTTCTTCTCATCAAAGTAGTAAATACTACTCAGCATCTGTTGTACTCGTGTCCTGGGGGAGGAGCCTCACGTGTCACTCAGGGTCGACGTTTACTTTCCTGTTATTACGTTTTTCTGGTAGTTTTACAGTTGGGGCTTAAAAACAGAGGAAGATACAACTTGTTAAAATCCATGAGACAAATTGAGATTGATTGACTGGATTGACTTCTTGTTGTCACCTCACTTATAATCGACACAAGCTTTTTCCATCCAGGTGTTTGAAGCCATGTTCCCCTGGTTGTAAATATCCAAGTTTTGATTCAGCAGCTTGTGTCCTCGACCAACTCCAGGAGTCCCACCGGAGAAGCTCTCACAGAAACATGTGGTCCACGTGGGGAAAGTCTATTCAAACCCAGAACATCTTTTCCTGAAACCGAACAAAGAAATCATATCGAGATGCAAACTGAAGATAATGAGTCGGGAGGTCTGAACACCAGCCTCTCTCCCAGGAAGTGGCGTTTAATGGCCTCCTGATGGCGACAGATGTTTACCACGCTACCAGACATACGGCGTTCATTAAAGCGCCGTACGGGGACAATTGCCTCGATTGCATTCGGCGCTTCTAATGACTACATGAAAAAAAAAAAGGTGGGACAAGGTATTTCCGCTGCTGTGTAATTATTTTTACCCCCAAAATAAGAGATGCTCCAACAAACACTGATGATGTCACTCACAGGAAGCTGATGCTCAGTGGGTGTGGCCTACGGAGCGTGATCATCTTAACAACGACAATCACGCTTAAGACTCAAACATGCACACACACATACCATAACATAACATAACCGACTATTATGCTAACGTGCTATGCTAACTATCAATTCTGTGCCAAAGAACACAGAAACTATAATCCTCTGATTGCGCCATCTTTTGAATTGAAGCGATCTGATTGGCTGGTGTCTCCGTTGCTGCATGAACAGTGAACATTATTTTATTTCTCTGAATCTCTACGTGACGTCCCGGCTGAGAAACTCAAACCGAAGCAGCAGCTCGAGCAGCTTCCAGCTCACACCTACTTCTACATTCACTTCTTCAATTAAGCTTTTGTTATTTCTTTTACATCAACGGTAGATAATTCAATATTCTCCCACCCGTTGTCGAGTTCTTTTTAGAAACGAGTTGACACTCCGCTCTGCAGTCGGAGGAAACAGATGCCCGCCTCCTACAAGCCGAGATCTGGTAAACAAACCAACCTGATGCCATGCTCGAAAAAACATATTAAAACAATGCAACTTTATCAGCCGCCCACGACTAATGTGAAAGTATTCTTCAGTGTGATAAAAGAGGGGATGAGGTGGAGAAGAGCAAGTCAACGGGGGGGGGGGGGGGGGGCAACGACGAGGAGGCTGCACTCAAAGTGAAATGAAGAAGGTAGAGACGCAAATCTGAGAGCTCAGCGTGACGATGACAGGAACGGGTTTTAGAATATCGTCCTGCTCACCGGACTGAGGGGGATCGAAAAATATAATTGTTTTGCATTTGTTGTTTCTTATCAAGACAGAATTTAATGTTTTCTTCTTCTTCATGTGAAGCTCCACACATCAAGACATCATTTCAGTTTTTCAAAGTAGATCTGCCGACAGAGAGACATAGATAGTAATAACGGCAATGAAAACATAAACCTGCTTGGTGCAGGGAACACTCCTGACCTCAGCATTACACCTGTAACACACACAGACACACACACACACACACACACACACACACACACAGTGATACTCTGCAGACAGTACAGTCGTCTAAATTCGGTTCCTCCTCGTCCTCTTTAGAAACTTCCTGATATCCAAGCAGCAGAAGTCTTCTTGTGTTTTCACATATTCAAAACATTTCTAATCTGTAGATTTATATTTATTTAATATGTTGAGTTTCTTACAGTTTTCATATCAAATATTTTTTTTCAATTGTAACTATTTACTATTCACAAAGGCCAAACAGAGGATGAGCTTCTGACTAAGAAGATTTATTTTTGAGCCTGGACATCAACTTCTCAGATGTGGAACGGGACTGATTCCTGTAGATTAGTAACAAACACACAGTCGTCATCATATCGGCCTCCGTCAGTATAAATAGAACAGTATATTTTAGCTGAGTCATGAAACCCATTAATCAAGTGTTGATTTAAGTTCTGTGTGGACGTCCCAGCTCAGCCCATCTGGGCCTGCTGGTCTCTCTGCTCCCAGTCGATTCAGAGCTCCCTCGACTTCCTGCTGTTATTGGTTTATTAAGTGTTTGCCTCTGAAGATCTGTAGATTTAGGTCGACGCAGATTAGAAAAGAAAAAACACTCGGATAAACACTGGTTGTTCTTTTTTCTCCATGGTGGGAATCCATTCGTGCAGATCACTGATGTTGTTTACACAGATATCAACATTAACTCAACAGATTTAATCTGTGTTGCAACCGCTGAATATTTATGTTCATCATTGGACACTTTCCTGAAGAGGCCTCGTTACTCTAGTTAACCATTTCAAAATGTTTCTAAGTTTAGTTAACTCGTCTGATCCAGACAATGAAAGAATAAAGCTGCTAATGTAGCTTCATTACAACCAGAGACACCTTTTCACACACGTTTCATATCATATATAACCTTCATGTTTTTAGCATTAAAGAAGAGATTACAGCTGCTTTAAAGAAATTGAGATTTCCCACAAATACAAATATAACAAAGATGTTGCAGCAGCAGCAGCTTTATGTGCAACGCTGCATGTAAACTGATCCTGGGTCAGCTGCAACTGAGGTCACACCTGCTGTGCTCATCTAACACATATTTTCATATGTTTGACGAACAGAAGTTCTCTATGTTTGGCGGAGATCTGATGACTGGTGGAAATAAAATGAAACATTATTGAACTTCTGGGAACGATGGAGCCTTTTAAAGGTTTGTTATGAAATTAGAAACCTTCTGTTTTGCTGAAACAACAAATTGTGGAGTTGGAGACTCGTGTCCCTCGTGTTCTCTCCTTCCCTCCATTACCTTTAACGCTCTGGAACTAAAATGTCAGAAGCAGGAACAAGACGATCAGAATCTATCCATTGTGTTACCAGCTGCATGAGACACACAAACATCTGCAGAGGAATCCTCCTTCTCAGCTTCTCCGGCCTCCAGAGCCAACGTCCACCCCCCATATGGTCGGAGCTTTATCTGCCTGCACACGTCGCCTCTGTGCTAATAATCCTGCTGCACTTAACGCTGTGAGCTTTATGGATTACACGGGGGGGGGGGGGGGGGGCCTTTCTAGGACTCAGATGGACGGTTTAAAGTTCAAGCTCCACCGTCCTTTCCCCCGAGCGCTCTGTCACTCAGGCTTACAGTTCATCACAGCCACATGACACGCCGCGGTGCTTTTAATGAAAAGGTAGACAGCGCCCTGTCACCAGTCATCCTGTCCAACACATGAATGGTATGTTATTCTCTCAGGATGTACAGTGCACGTATTGATCCTGTGACAAGCGAGAGCCATTAGTGAAGCTCTGCATTTCAAAGGCAGCAGATGAAAAGCGGTGAAATTGGAGGACACGTGTAATCGGACCTGAAGCTGATTAAAGGCTTCAGCCGAGAATCAAAAGAACACAGAGCGTACTGTCTCCGCCGCTGAAGGTGGCTGCAGGACGGAGGAAAGAGGTGCGATGGAAGAGAAGTGGAGTTTCTAATGGGTTTCCAGGTAACGAGATGGCAGACCAGTCAGTGAATCATCGAACGTGGTGAGAGCAGGGAGAGAAGAGCTTCACCGTGGAGCAGGTTCACGAGCAGCGACTGAGGACGTTTGATTCAGAAGTTACATGAACGTTCCTCAGAGGACGAACGTTTGGTGGATCCACTGATCCTCTGACACGGTCACAGGAAACCAGGACTTTATAAACGTTAAATATCCAAATCATCAGCAGAGAGAACGAGCCCAGAGAAGCTCTTTATGAAACGTGCTCAGTAAACAACGAGAGGCTGAAGTGAACAAAGGAAGCGAACCACTCAGACCAGCTCACAAAGACCTGATCTGGTGTCTTCCGTCTGACCATCAACACCAAATCTGATACTGACAGAAATAAAACCATGAAACGGACCCATCAAGAGAAAGGAAACCAGAAAACAGAAGAAACACAAAGTTCTGAAGTGCAGAGAAGGTGGAAGAGTTTTCCTCAGCTCCTCCTCTCAATGAGACTCACCTGAGCACGGAAGACATTGATCAATTACACCTCATAACCAGCAGGGGGAGTGAGAGGTCACAAACTGGAATCTACAGTTTCACTTCATTTTCAAGATACATTCATGGTCCTCAGAGGATAAATGTTCTGCTTCTGCGAAACCCTCACGACTGAATTTGATAGAAAATGGTAGAATCTGGTGATTGTACATTCACAACACTGACATCACCCAGAGGATGTACGGAGGTTTGAGTCCGTCTCCGGTGGTCACAGGTTTGATTCCACCCTGAACCTTTACCGTGTGTTTTCAAAGACTTTGTTTTTTATTATTAATCTACATATGCAGTAGCTTTCAGGTAACGTTCCACTGGGGATTTCACTTTAACAGCTTTTGTTTTCGCCCAAAACGGGGCGTGGTCGTTCTGGTGACACCGAAGGGATGAGTAATCTGTACCTTCAGACTCCTCCCATCACTTGCTCATCCAATCATCTGAGACTCTCTCTGTCCTCCTCTTCCTCATCCACACAGCTCCGACCTCTTCCTCCTCCTGATCCCTTTTGGTTTTACTGACACTCGGCACGTGCATGACACTCACAGCGTTCAGGTGTGTGCCCCCCCCCCCCCCCCCCCGTGTCAGCTGTGGGCGGAGCACCTGGCAGGTTTTTATTAAGACAGAGGAGCCATGACTCCATCTGTCTGACAGACCTCCAACGTCTCTTTTAATAGCTCCATCATCAGACGCTGCCAGCAGCTCTAATTGGCAGAACGTGGGAGTTGATGGTATGAAAATGGCCGCCGTGCTGTTCACCTCCATGACTGCAGCCTGTCAGTTACATAGCAGGCTAAGTGAACATGAGCGAGCGAGGCAGAGGGAGTGGGAGGAGAGAGAGAGTTAGAGATTTATCTGTGTGTTTGAGTCGTAAGGTTTTTTATTATCGCTCTCAGATTTAAAACGGAATTCAGTGGAAGCAATCTGGCACCAATTAAAGCAGCAGCTGATGGTTATTTCTGTTAATTGTTAGTTTGACGCTAAGTGCCGAGGTGGAATAAATAAAGAAGCTTCGTTATCTGTGTTTTGTGACATTGATTATTCCATCACTTTAATTTTTCAGCATTTTATTTCTGCCTGTAAAATTCTGACCCTCCTCAGAGCAGCAGCTCATTCACATTAATTAAAAATGTAACAAACGCTAATTGGAAAGATTTATTAAACTTCCTCCTTCAATCCACCGAACTCGATGACCAGCGGCAGTTCAGTTCATCACAGAACATATCAGATATATTCATGGTTCCCGGTGGATAGACGGAGGACATCTTGAAATCTACTCGGGAGCCACGTGGAGGACGTCTGAAAAGCAGATCTCCAGCAGGTTCCAAGTGGAATTAGCTAGAAAACGAGATTTGGTTCTTTTCCTTTTATATAATAATCACACTTGCCTCAGTTGCTTTCTGAAGCTACAGCAGAGAACTATTTCTCAAGAGACAGTCCTGCTCCCCAGAGGATGAACCATTTCCCCCTCATAAAGACTCGTGATACCAATTAAAGCAGCACAAGGTGAATTTCATTTTTTTAATTAACCAGTGACGTCCAGGTTTCCTGCCGCATGAATCTTTTTCCATTCTGGATTCTTCAGAAGCTTTTCTCTCCTTCAGGTTTCAGTCTGTGCACGATGGTTTATTCCATGCGACACGTTAATGTCACTGAAACCCGGTGAATGACGGCAGCAGGGGGAGAAGCTGCTCACAGAGTCCCTGCTGTTCTGTCAGGACGGATCCTCTCGTGTCTCGGGCAGGAAATGAGAAGCGCCCGGAGGCAACATTCTGACCTCGGTGACTGCACATCACAGCGGCGTGGACATGGAACCAAAGTGTGTCTAATTGCACTAAAAGGAGGAAATCTCACGAGCAGGTCTGTGGCTAATGGCGGCCGGTGACTGATGCTCCCCTCGCGCAGCCGGGCACCGAGCACTCAGCCGGCCGCTGCTTGTTTGTAATCGGATAAAAAGTGGACGCGAGCGGAATAAATGGAAACCCACACTGGGTATCTGATTCCTGCTGCTGCACAGGCCAGACATGATGATGATATTTACTTTATGCTTTTCACCGGAGGAGATTTCTGATGAAATTTGGTCGCAGTGGATGAAATCTGTGTCTTTTAGAGCCGACCACTGTGAGGTTGAGATATTTAATTCATTTAAATCAATGATGTTTAACCTGTGATTCTCCACCTTAACCTCAAAATCATAACATGTATCTACAAAGAGCACTCAGATAGTACACATACACTTATATATGCACATCAATATATCCATTCTATGATACAGTTGAACGGTATAATTTGTCACAGTGAAGTAACTGAATAACGGCCAAACAATGACATTAGAATCATTTTCTTTTTCTTTAAACTGAATCTGCAGAAAAAAGCAGTGAAGTAAGAAGACAATGCTTCTCTCTGAAATCCATCCATCCATTTTCTATACCGTTTATCATTTCTGGGGCGGGGGGGGGGGGGGGGGGAGCTGGACCGAATCACGTTAGCATGGCAGCTCCACAAAGAGTCATATTTCTAACATGGAACAAAACATGTAATCTTGGATCAATGAGTGACTGAAAATCTCTGTGAACGTATCAGACATTAATATAAAAGCCTCATAAGAAACACCAGACGTCATTTCTCTGCTCTCACACGGGGAGTAATTGTGCCGCCTGGCTGCCCCGTGTGTCGAATCAAACATCCCCAGCAGCTCCATGTAATCACACGCGACATCATCTGTCCCGAGCGCGGCTGCCGGCCAATAGGAGGAGGCGCGGGGGGAGGGGGGCGGGGGCAGGTGAGCGGATGTAGTTCCTCGGCGGCGGCACTCCGTCACTTTGACAAACATGTGCTTCAATTAGAAAAGCCATTAATTTCACTTTCTGCAGCGATGTGGGCCGGAGCTCCGCCCGCCGCGGCCCCACGGCTGACGGGGTTCATTTTGTGGTCGGCCGGGTTTGAGTAATCGAGGTCCTGCACGAAATCTAACAGGATTCCTCAGGAGTGCACGTGTGTTAACGTAGCTTCAGTCTCAAGGAAGCTTCCAGCCGGGCGACATGTCAGCCCCCCCCCCCCGCTCACTTTAACATCCTGAATGTTCGTCCTTTCAACCTTTGTCACATGACGAGCATCAGCAGCTTCTAACGGCCGCTTCACTTCAGCGCAGATATTCTCAACAATCACTCTGAAACGTTTTTGTTTCGGAAAATTGAATAACTCAGATTCAATCAAACAGAAATAATAAGAG
The DNA here is from genome assembly GCF_949316205.1 of Platichthys flesus. Taxonomy (NCBI): domain Eukaryota; kingdom Metazoa; phylum Chordata; class Actinopteri; order Pleuronectiformes; family Pleuronectidae; genus Platichthys; species Platichthys flesus. The sequence goes on along the minus strand of NC_084952.1, from coordinate 1,231,869 downwards.
GAATTCAGATTGATTTTATAGGTTTGTGCATTTTTTGTTTCAATGGCCAAATAAAAACATATAAACATAAATACATCTGTTTGGCCACAACTATAACATATACATGTGTATATCATGAATAGGGTTGCAAAATTCCGGGAATATTCAAAGCTGGAAACTTTCCCTGTGAATTAACGGGAAATTGTGTGGGTAATTTATACTAACTGTATTTACCTTGACATATACAGACATAAATATAAATATTTGGTTTTGTCACAGGCTGATTTGAGCCCTGAGGAAACTTTGGGCACTTGACTATATGCTTCTGCATCTTAGTGTCTTAGTTCTTAACAGGTCTTTATACAGTATTCATAAATGCACACAGCCTTTCCTTCTACATCAGCTGGAGTGAAATGTCTCCACACATGAGATAGTGCACATGGAATTGTTCTGTAGAATGAGATGAGAAGAAGGCTTGTAAAAAAAACACTAAAGCAATGCCAGAGATATAAATATTTGGCCAATTGGAATCGTCTTTAAAAATATTTGACAATTGATGGATAAATGAATAGAAAGAGGCTAAATGAACGGATGAACAATCCTCAATCAGCATGTTAATATATCATAGAAACTTACCTGACTAGTCCTGCACTCTACAGCAGGCCTCAACAGATCTGCTGTAGAGTGAAGGATGCTGGGAGTTATCTGTGCATGTGATGGAGAAATGCTCAGTGGAGGGTTGAGATTCAACGTGTAGCGTGTGTTGCATTCCATCTTTAAAATAGAGTTTTCAATGATGTTTTTAGTGCTCAGCGTTTAATTTGTGTACTTTTTTTTTTTTCAAAATTCCCAAAATTCCCGAGCTGAATATTCCCATGGAAAGTTTCCAGAAAGTTTCTTCCCCTTTGCAACCCTGATCATGAACACATTTTACTTTTACACTTTCACATAAACTCATGTACATGTAAATCACTCAACTTTGCGTTTCACAGTGTGAAGTACACAAATACCTCTTTAGCAGTAGATATGTGCAGTGACAGTGAAGTGTTTGTAGAATCAGGTGAAGCTGCTGAGACGGTGATTGACTCCTTGTTTTTCTGAGGCGCTCTCTCACCTCGCTGCTGAATCAACATGTTCACCTGGCTGTTACGTTTCCATCACTGCCGACCGGAGTCGTATCCAACGTTTCAACAACAACTCACAGAGCTTTACATTAAATATGAATCCTGACAAATTGTTAAAGAAACAAAGGACCATATGAAAAAGAAGCATTCTAAAAAAATATCAAAATAAAGAAGCAGCAGCCATTCAAACTCAATTTAGAATCTTTAATTAACCTGAAAGTGATCAGCTGAACGTTTATCTACATTCAGATCAAGAAATTCAGATGAACAGTATTTTTATTAAATTTTAATCCAGCTCAGAATCCAACTGTTTCTTCTTTGTTCTAAAAAACAGATTAAAATAAACATTATTTTTATTTCACAGTGAAAAAATCTACTTCCAGCTGCTTTTTGTGACAAAAAATAAATTTAAATCAATATTGAAGAATTGTGCAGCTTCTACCAATTCACACTAATAGTACGACTGGTAATTCTAATTGCGCTTCATGGACCAACCACCTGACGAGCATGACACTAATTAAAATCTCTGGTAATTAATTATCGAACCTGAAGCGTGGACTGTGCCGAGGGCTGCAGGGCTTCCACCACACACTCTATCCTTCCATCTGAGCTCTGTGACTTTCATTAGCCCTGTTTGCTGCAGAGAGAAGAAAAATCTCACTGAAACTAATATTAATTCTTCTTTATCGCTCAGTGAATATGGATTTAATGACTCCTGGAGGTTTAGCACGTCCGTCCACCTGCAGGTGAAGTGAGACGGACTCAGTGTTGATCCTGTTAGTGAAACAACATGAACACGTTGAGCAGTAAATCTCTAAACACGTGTCTTTTCTTCAGAGTTTGATGAATCCAAATATTTAACCTGCTCGGAACCAGATTGAACTCGTCCACATGAGACGTCTTTATTAAAGTTCATCTGTGTTAATGTGATCTCAGTTAAATCCTCCTCAAGGTCGCACAGAGGTCATTCATCATATTTCATTCCACATTTGGGATATCATCGTTTTTTAATCAAAAAAAGGTTAATGTGATTAAAATGTTTTAATAAGTTAACTGATCATAAGCTGTTTAAAAAGAAAAAGGCCAACAGGAACGTCCACCATCTTGCACTTTGAGGCTGAGGTCCCGTTCGACCAATCACGAGTCGATCTCAGCTGTCAATCATAGCTTCTCCGCCCGTTTCTATATCATCAAATTACCAAACTAAACGTCTTCATTGATTTCTTTAGTTTGTTCCATCTACTAACATGGAGGAGGCGGGTTTATGCCCTATTCTGCAGCCAGCCACCAGGGGGGGATCAAGGGGCTTTGCCTTCACTGTCACGTCGTCCATGATCGTGATCTCCCTCAAGTCGACCTTTTGTGTGAACTCTCTTTGTTTAACTTCCTGTTTCATTCTGATGGTGTCACTCCACTTCCTGTCTTTTCCTGCATCACGTCATCGTTAACCACTTTCCTGTTTTCCTATTAAATTATTATATTGTATTATAATGTGTTTCATTTCATTTAGCTGAGCGCTTTACAATAAGTCGCTTCTCCTCCTGTCACAACGACACAAGACTCAAAACTTTCTCCAGGAGATTTTTCTGTTTCACTGATATGTGTATTGTGTAAAACCGATATTTTGTTATGAATCTGTTTAAAGTAGATATTGTGTAAAATGTCATAAAACACAGACGAGTTTCTCCAGACAACTGAATCTAAATGAATGATCTTGATTTGCTGTGGAAAGACGAGTTCAGATATTTTATATTTAAAAATCCGCATTTAACCTGCATTGACTTTGTGTGTGTGTGTGTGTGTGTGTGTGTGTGTGTGTGTGTGTGTGTGTTTCATTTTGTACAATCACCTCATTATCTCCTTTGCCGAAGTTTCATTTCTCTGAGTTTGGACAATGGACCAATCAGCGATGGAAACATGTCACACAGCAATCACACGCTTTGGACACTCGCTGCTCCACAATCACACGCCTCGCTCTCATTGGACGCCCCCCCGCTCGCCGTCAGGAGTCCGTGGTTCCACCGGAGTCCGCCGGCCGCTGCCCTGAACTCAGCAGAGCAGTAATAATAACCCCGGGCAGCAGACGATCCTAATTACCGAGCGGGGAGCATGAGGCGGAGGTCAGAGGTCAGAGGCCGAGCGCTGCACATCACAGTCATTGTTCTCCAGATGCTCCCGGCTGCCTCCTGAGGATCTCAACTAAGTGAACAACTTCCAGGCAGAAACTTTGTGTTGGACTTTGTGTCTCCCCTGAGTTGGAGTTAATGGGAAAAGCAAACTGAACTTTTCTGTGAAGTTGAACTGGTTTAACTCGGAGCCGCTCGTCGCTGTCTGCGTTCCACACCACGGAGCCTTTTCTTCCCGCTCTCATTTTGTTTTTCTTCAGAGGTTTGGATCCCCGGGCGCCTCGTCCTACCTCGCCACCCCCGGAGAGCAATCCGGGCCCCGGCCTTATCTTCGGGAGGCACATTTCCCCGAGGGAAATCTCTCCGCCTCCACCTTGGGTTCTGCACTTAAGTGATGAACAAGTGAAACACGGCCGCTCTTTGTCTGCTCGCCACTAATCAGCGAGGCAGAGCGGCTGCTGCTGCTGCTGCTGCCATCCGGCCTCACCAGGCTACCTGCAATCACTGACATCACCTCTCCTCCTTCTCCTCTCGGCTCTGCCTCCTGCTCCTCGTCTCCCTTCATCCCTCCATCAGTCCACGAGGTAAACACACTGCCCATTTAAAAGCGGTAATGAAAAAATACTTCAGCACTTTTACTTGGAAATTCACTCAAGTTCAAGTGTCTGAGGTCGTGATAGTTGAAGAGTTTGGTTTCCAGCTGTGGTCAAACCCTGGTATCTACAGATGTGGTGGTCTTCAGGTAAAGAAAGAAACTTATTTACACGATGACTAACGCAGCGGTGGAGTTCGGCCTTGAGTTTAAATTAGTTTTATTCATGTTTACGACAGATAAGACCAACAATCATCCGGTGATCCAACTAAAATGTTGAAGATTAATAACAGACTGTTTTAAAACCTTCACCGAACTCAGAGAGAAACATAATGAGTTTATAAGTTTATCATGAAACTTTGACAAAAAGGCATCAGAACAAAAATAAGCGACAGTGACGCACAGCAAACGTAGGAATGATTGTTGTGAACATATGAGGAAAGAATCTGGATCTTCGAGGTCAAAACAACAAACTCAATTCTCCATAATAACTGGAAAATGAAAAACTCCGACAGAGAAACTCAGGGAAGGTTGAAGTCAGGGTTTATGATATTTCTTATTTTGATGGTTTTGTTTCAAATGTTTCTCGTACTTTTTATCTCTTGGGACAGTTATGTTATTTCTAATGGGGGGGGGGGGGGTCACAAACCTTGGATTCATTCATAGGTTCCTAAAGACAAAAGTTAATCCTTCACCTTGACTGATTATCATATTGTAAACTTGTTGATCACAACCGGTCCCATGTGATCGCTGCATTTCTCTCACAAGAGGAAGAAGCTGCTTGAGAATCAGTTTCCTTCGTGGATTCTTAATCTTGAAACATGACTCGGCGCCGCAGCAGCTGATGGGTGGGTCCGGTTCAGTCTGGTCCTCAGCAGGATTGTAATCGGGGTCCAGGAGCATGTCAGCGCCGGCTGCTGAATATGTAAAGCCTTATTGAAGCTACGCTCCAGCAATTTCTCTTAATTATTGGAATAATCAGATTGAAGGAAAAGAGAGGCTCCGCTTATTGGATTAACCGAGAAGATCCTCGAACACAAGCCATCTCCTCCTCGCTATCGCCCGCGCTCGATTCAATTCACTTCGATTCAATCAGCTTTATTGGCACCAAAGTTTACAAACAAAATCTGCCACCCACCAAAGTGCAATATAGATAATGATCAATAATTTAAACATCGATACAAACAGACACAATAGATGGATTAGAGAAAAGAAAGAAACAAAGACGTCTCTTTATTCATATGAGTGTTATCTGAAGAAGTGCTGACGGCATTTATTTGATTCATCTACAGTAAAAAATTAAACAAATAAATTTAACGAAATGGAACCGCGAGAGATTCAAGAAATTAATACCCATTCCCGAGTAGTTTCATATCTGTGATGTTTTCAAGTTTCCTGAGTGTTGATGATCGTCTGTGAAGAACCAGTTCGTCTTCACACTGTGAAGAGGGAAAGTTTCCAACAATATTTATCAGTGATGCAGACGATGCTGTGATCGAGGAACTCGCCAGAACTTCTCTGGTCAAATGGTTCTTCAGGGATTTGTGTTTTGGCTGCGACACGATCGCTGGACGTCCGTCAGCTCAGTGGGAGTCGAGAGAGAGAGAGAGAGAGAGAGAGAGAGAGAGAGAGAGAGAGAGAGAGAGAGTCCACACAAAGTCAAACAAACTGTCAATCAAGTTCAGCAACGCAACATTCATCACTTTCTTATCTGCTGAGAAGGTGATCGGCTGCAGTCTGCCATCTCTACAGGACCGGTTTGCCTCGAGGACCCTGAGGCGTGCAGGTAACATGGTGGCTGATCCCCCCCCACCCGGGTCTCAAACTCTTTGAGGTTCTTCCCTCGGTCCATCAGGACCAGAACCGCCCGCCACAAGAGCAGCTTCTTCACGGCTGCAGCTGGCCTCATCAACAAGGCCGGGACCCCCACCTGACTCTGACTTTTATTCCGCCCCCACACCCCAAGGACGTGTTAAATTAACACATTATATTATATTATACTGCATTACATTGCATATTGCAATCTGACACTGTTCACTGTCTTGCATCTTGCATTTCACTTCACTTTTTATATCTTTTATCTATTATATATATTTTATTTAGATATGTTTATGTCTAAATAAATGTTACTTTGTATAAATATTAGAAAAAGGGAGTAAATAAGAAGTAAACAGTGAGTAAATATATATTGTGTTCTTTTTATTGCTTTTCTTATGTGTGTTGTATTTATTGTGTTTTATGTTTCTATGTTCATTGTGTGCACCAAAGCACCAGAGCAAATTCCTTGTAGGTGTAAACCTACCTGGCAATAAATACTTTCTGATTCTGATTCTGATTAATCTGCACTCACAGAAATGAATCATGGTAGAGTTTATATTTATGCATATACATCTATTAGATTTTATTTAAATTAAATATTTTTTAAATGTATGTATTGAAATTAATTATAATCTGTGTAATTCTGTCAATTCTAAAATATATTAAATGTAATTACTTAATACATAATAAAATGGTTTAAATAATCAAAGCTGTGAAACAAACACGATTCTTTTACTTAAAATGTATGGGATTGGTGCGCATACAATTAAGGCTACCGGTAAGTGAAGCGGAACAGGAAATGACACCCTCGTTTTCCACTGGACGCCATCTTCCCAGCTCAGGTGTAATGGTGAGTAATCCGAGTCATCCTTTGTATTCTTACATCAATCTGTGTATTATTCGTGCAGTTTTTACCGTATTACATTAATATCAATTCACTAATGATCAAATCTGCGGAATTCGTGATGACTGTAAGCAGTTTTATCTTGAGGCCTACTAATTTACCTCATGTGCTGGCACTCGCTAGCTAACGTAGCTAGCAATTCACTAAACTTCGTGCTGTATGCGGAGCATGGATGTATTATTCATCCACGATGTGGAGTAGGAAAAATGATCAATGATTGGCGAATTGAAATATATTTCATTCAAAACTTTTCGGGTATCTGAATGGCAGGGACACACCGGACGTGGAAGCGAATAGCCGCGAAGCGCCGCCATTTTCCTTTCGGGGCACATATTAACCGATTATGTCGTTCACACCAGAAGCAACCCGGTCTGGTCTAGAACCCTCTAAACCAGGGGTCACTAACTGGCGGACCGCGGTCCGGGTCCGGACCCAGAAGCCGTCCCATACGGACCCGGACCTACAGCCAGCTTTTGTAGTCATTACGGTAGTGGTTTAGCGGAGCTTCCGTTTTTTCTAACAGGCGCAGCTTTTGTAGTTATTACGGTAGTGGTTTAGCGGATGAGGAAGCGCATTGACCAATTGCATTCGAGTAAAGCCATCCCATGTGATACTACTCAGCCAATCAAGTCTGTGCATTCACGGCGGTAAACATTGCGACGCTGCCGACAGATGACAGAGTTAGAGGCAAGTAAGACACGAAAATACGGTAGAAAGAAAAGGAAAGATAGCGGTACAGGTAGAGAGAAACAAAGGAGTGAGTCGGAGAGAAGGAAAGAAGCAGGAGTGAGACGGAGAAAAGTAAAGAAGCAGGAGTGAGAAGGAGAAAAGTGAAGAAGCAGGAGTGAGACGGAGAAAAGTAAAGAAGCAGGAGTGAGACGGAGAGAAGGAGAGAAGCAGGAGTGAGAGGGAGAAAAGGAAAGAAGCAGGAGTGAGACGGAGAAAAGAAAAAAAAACAGGAGTGAGCCGGAAAGAAGGAGAAAAACAGGAGTGAGCCGGAGAAAACATAAGATACACATGTCGCTCTCCAAAAAAAGAAAAGTGGACAGCGAAAATAGAGCATTCAATCCGGAATGGACAGACTCATTTCTGTTCATTCTTCCCACTGGGAGCACTAAACCAGTGTGTCTCATATGTTCAGAGACTGTGGCACTTATTAAAAGTGCCAATGTGAAACGCCATTATGAGACAAAACATAAAGGTTTTGAACAAACATACCCACCTAAATCTGAAGTGAGATCACAGAAAATAAGTGGTCTCAGAGCCCAATATGTCCAGTCCACCAGGATCCTGAGCCACTCATTCACTGCCCAACAACGTGCTCATGAGTGTTCCCTCAGAGTTGCTTGGATTTTGGGTCAACACAAAAAGCCATTTACTGATGGAGGGGTTATCAAAGAATGCATGAGTGCAGTTGCCGAAACACTTTTGACGGAAAACAACAACAACAGGTTTGTGATAAAATAAAGCAAATACCCATGTCAGCCTCATCTGCCACAAAGAGAAGTGAACTATTAACTGAGGATGTTCTAACCAAGCTTCTAACCAAGTCCGAACATCCCTAGTGGTGAAACAATACACAGTTTGGAGATGGAAAGGGTGGCTCTACTGATGGAGGTATAATGTGCAATACATATCTTACCTATCCATGATTACACCATGTTCACGGCATGGCCAGTATAAGAGCTTTTAACCCGTCATGTTTTTTGCACTATACTTCCTGTCCAGCTCAGCTCAAGCAGCCCAACAGTTCATTTTGCACAGCACTGGACACTTAAGCTGTTTTGTGGTTACTTTGCACAGTTCATTTTTCTTTATCTATTACGCTCAGTTTGGAAAATATTCTTACTCCCTATTCATATTGTTAATACTTCTGTTTCCAATTGTATTGTGTACCATTGCTGAGAGTTTATCATATCTCGTTATACAAGTATCTTTACTGTATAATGACAATGACGTTTCATTCCATTTCAGGTAAAAAAGAAGAAAAGGGATGAGGCCCTCATCAAGGAAAAGATGCAGCGTACATTCTCCCTCAGGAGACAGGAGGTTCTCCAGGAGCCAAAGATTCCAGAGTTTTTCAATAAATGGCCAGCACTCTTTGACGTCATTGAGGCAAGTGTGAATCTGAAGTTTAGTAACTTGTGTATTCAATGTCACACATTGTCACACATGTGGTAATTGGTAATTGGAAAAAAGCTTAGCGTCGAGCCCAACCCAAACCTAAGTGCTTTACAATGGCTTTCTCTCATTCACCCAGTTAACAATTCAATGGCGGCAGCCAGCTGCTGTGCAGTGCTCTAGCTTTGCTCCAGGACCCTTTGACATGTGGACAGTCAGAGCCGGGATTTGAACCTCTGACCTTCGGTCTATGATTGACCCCTTTACCAACTGAGCAACAGCTGCCCCTGTTTAAGTCTGTGTCCTGTCTCTGTTGTCTTTTACAGATCAACTTGGAGTTTATGCGGCTGACAACTGTACCACTGACCTTAACATTTTTGAGGGAACTGGACCGCCTGACCGGCGACCTGATCAGGGTTTTCAACACTAAAGGGGGAGCTACAGGGGAAAAAATCGGAGCCATGATGGCAAAGATGGAGAATGTAAGTATTTTTTTGGTCTAACCCAGGGGTGTCAACCTCATACGCCATGGGCCAAAATTAAAAAATGTGTACAAGTCAAGGGCCGGTCTGTCTCTCCGTCCTTCCTTTTCTCTCTTCCCCTAGGTCTTCTCCCTCTCGGTCTGTCTCTCTCTCTCTCTGTCTCCCACACACTTCACACATATAGCTTTATTGTGTGTTACCTCCTATCACAGTGTAACTTCACACATACATAAAGCATGGGATTTTAAAAAGGTGTAAAAGTAGGGCGAAATTGTTACTTCTCAATTTTTTCAACAATGAGGTTTACAAAGATAATGCAATTCCTGTCTTCATCCTTTACCATACCTTGTATTGTATTTAGGGCTGATATCTGTGGAGAGAAATAATGGGATAATTATTGTTTTTTCTGTCAAAAGGCAGCTGAGGATCTGAGGCAGACTATAAAGCCAAAGCCGGATGTGAAGAGGTAAGTCATAAAACAGTGTAGTAGTAAGGATACTTTGTTTTGTTTTGGCTGTTGGGGCTGATTCTATTTAGTAGAATGGGGCATTTGCAAGGGTTGATGGGTTAGGGAAGAGAAGGTCAGGATAGGAAGAGATTAGTTCCTTCTATTTGCTAACAGGAAACAGAAGGAGGTTAGGGGAGAGGGAGGACGGCTTGAGAGAGGGTTGGATAGGAGGGAGGAGTAAACCTTACCCTATGAGAGGAGATTAGGAGAGATGGTGGAGGGTAGGAGTGAGGGAGCAGTAGGTTTGCCTCTTTCCTACTGTCCTTTCACCCTACTTTGGCTCTTTTGGGTATTGGTTACTTTGAATATTTTCATAAACCTCACAGATTTTTTTATATTTTTAAGGGATGTTTTGTTGACTCCATTTTTATTGTGGCAGGTCAAATGCTTCGTTGGATAAAGTGCAGTCTCTTCTGTCTTCCCGGAAATCCTTGCGTCTTAAGGAAGCACAAAACCTTAGCCTCAGAGTAGGACGAACCTATGAACATGTAAGTTGGTCTCTTATGTTTCATGTGCACCATTAAATATTCACTAAATTAAAGGATTACCATAAGAGTATTAATTTTAAGCAATGAGACACGACATGCCATTCTTTACGGCACAGTTACCACAAACACGGTAAGGAATGGCATCTAGATTCTTTGACACAACCCTCATTGTGATCAACAATGCTCAAACACCACTTTTTTTTTAATCATATTTAAATAGTTGATGATCATTGAATGTACAACTCCATTTATACATAACTTGACTTTTTGTTTTGTTTTCCAGGCTTTTAGGGAGTCAAAGATCTTGAGGTCATTGTAACCTTGAACTCCATCGCATTCTCATGAACGCTATATCTACAGTGCCTTCAGAGAATTTTTTCAAATTAACACGCACTTGGCCTCAATGATGAGCTGCTTAGAATTTGGTGGTCAAAGGTGAGGGTGACACAGCTCATTGTTCTCTGTTCTCTCCATCTTTCAGGACATCGAATGCAGTGAGGCCGAGGCAGATGTCGCAGGGACAACCATGGCAATCTACACCGTTCAAGCTGAGGGTGATGATCATGATGGTCCTGGTGGACTCTTTGCAGATGTCGGTATGGTCCTGGAAGGGGTCCAAGTTCTCAACAACCTCCAAAGTATCAACCATGCATGCGTAATGCTTTATGGGTTGGTCTATGCTCTTAATTTGAGCTATCCAAAAAACTTGAAGTATACATTCAAAGCTTACCAGAAGATCCTGATGGACCTGGAATCGTCCAAGCCTTCAGCCAAAGTACGAGCACTGAAACTCAAATTGCTCAGGTGACTCTTTTTTTGGGGTGGGGTGGTGATGGGAGGAGGAAGTACAGGAAGAGACCTATGTTCTACTACTATATGTTTAATGTTGTTGAGCCTGAAGAGTTTGTTCTGTCCTTTCATATCCCATTACTGCGATCGTTCCAGCAGATACAGATGTAAGGAATGTTGTTGAGCCTGTAGTTTGTTTGTTTGTTCTAGATCTAGAAAAAAGAGCAGGTCCTTTACTGCCATTGTTGGAGCAGATACTAACTTGCCTCTGTTCTATTGCAATTACAAAACATGTTTCATGTTCCATCTATAGCAGTAGATTACTTGGTTGAAGAGCTACACTACCTGCTGAGTACAGTGTCTGTGTGAAGAGAAGCGTTAATAAATTAGTTGAATCAACAAGGTGGTCTGATTGTATGCATCATTGAGATATTGTTGAATTTCAAACAAATACACAATCATCTTGAATAGGTAACCTAATAGAAAAAATCCATTGAATATGAATCATAAAAATAATGCATTATGATTAAATTTAAGCTTAATTGTTATGTATTTCAAAAACATACACATTAATCATCTTGAATAGGTAACCTAATAGAAAAATATTAATGGATATTAATCATAAAAATACATAAATCTAATGCATTTTGATTGAATTTAAGCTTAATTGTTATGTATCTTAAACACATACACTTTATTCATCTTGAATAGGTAACCTAATTACTATGTAATTCAAACAAATATACTTAATGTATTCTAAATGTATAACCTGAATAATATGCATTTAAATTCAATAAATTATATTAATACTGAATACATAAACCTGAGGAATATGCATTTCAAATGAATAGGCTTTATTACACTGATGCATATGGATCATGTAAAGTTTATGTGGTAGGTTTATGTTCAAAATATAAAAAATAATCAAATGGAACTTTGTTATTAATTAAATTACATAAATCTTAAAAGTTAGGGTTAAATATTTCTGTGAGTGTGAATGGTTCAAACATTTAGGGAACGTTCCAGAAAGTTTTACACAACAGACAGATCTGGTTTTACTTAAAGTCTCTTTTTGAAGCTTTATATTCTCTGTTCAGTTGATGAGCGTCTCCGTCCTTCTTGTCCAACACGTCTCATTGTGACGTTGACCCCATGTCAGCTCACACCCTTCAAATATGAACAGAGAGATTATCTTCCAATAAAAACTCCCTCAGCATCCCCACCTCCGACGTCCGTTCCTCTCAAATCGTTCTCACCGTACGATTGAACGCGTCTCCACTTCCTCTCGTCCTACAAGTCAGAGTTTCAGTATCCAGGTCCCTCTGATAAACAAGCTTGAAGTCTCAGCCTGTCTGAACGTTTACCTAGATTTTGTTTTGATCCACGTCCCCTCTCCTAACACGGAGGAGGTGGAGATTGATGAGGCCGTCGTGTCGTCCATCTTTATTTACAGTGTCTTGTTTGAGCAAAACACCGACAGCAGCGTTTTGCTGTGCATCAATCTGAACTGGATGAGTCACCGAGTCAAAGATAAAGACTCACAGACGAAATCAAAGCTGCTTGAATTCTTGTGACAGTGCGATAGATTCTGTTGTCACACACACTGTGTTTGTGTGTGTGTGTGTCTGTGTGTGTGTCTGTGTGTGTGTGGTTTCAGGGTGGAGGCTCGGGGCTGAGGGGACACCAGGGGGCATTAAGGTGGATTGATATCTGGCAGGCGGAGGGAGGCAGCCATAATCTCCATCAGCCATGTAGGAAAGTACATTACTGCCACTACAAAGCCTATTAACAAAACCGCAGGTCATGCATTATTGAATGGATGTTGGTTTTATTCGACCCGTTCAAAGAGATTGCCAAAAAAAAAAAAAGGACAAACATAAATTATGCAGCCGCTCCAGCTCCCCCACTTGAAAATATTGCTTTTGTTTTCTGGGTTTAATTGGATTCGTAGTCTGGGAGGCATCATGGTGGACGGAGGGAGGGGTGGAGGAGGGGATGGGGGGACGGGGGGGCACTCGGATCCCATCTGAGTGACTTCGGGGGGGAATATTGATCAGTGATACGGATCCACCCGGAGCGACCCAGAGGGAAATCCATCTGTAAACAAAGGCTCAGTGCAGCGAGCAGCTCCACGTCTGAATCACCGATGAGCCGTCGACACCTCGGGCGCACATCTGCACATCTGCACCTCCACTACAAGGTGTGTGTGTGTGTGTCTGTGTGTGTGTGTGTGATTTCAACATATACACACCCATAAAAGAACAAAACCAACCACAACCACATCACACAGGAGCAGCTCCAGGACGACAGGAAACAAGAAATCCAGCTCTTCCTCTCTCAGATTTACTCACTTTCAGGGGTGAGTAGATTAAATGAGCCTTAACTTGTGTCACGTCTAAATATTAAATATTAAATAGCAGATGAAATATCTCCTGGTCGTCTGCGACCTGCGTGACTTTACTGAGCCGTCTAATTATCATCTAATTGACTTCAACTGTTCTAAATCCAGATTACAAACTGATTCTGAGCAATTGCATCAGGCCAAATTAAATTAGCCCCATTAAATCTTTGGAAAAACATGTCGGTTTCTTTCTCTTAAAGGTTAAATTTGCAGTTTTATTAAATTGTTGGAGTCTGATTTCTCATCAGGCCGGAGAAATACTCAGTTTTTACAGAGGTCATGTTTAGCTACCAGAGTATTGCATGATGTAAACAGTACGAGAAGGAGCAGTACCAACGTCAATCATGGGGGGGCAGTGTAGCTCAATGACAAGGGGAAGCAATTTCAACATTGGCCGAACTTTTGAGGATAAACTTTGCGAGTTGGTAACGTTGCTGCTTTTGCTTCTTAAACGTTGAAGGTTGAAGACAAACTGGATAAAAACAAAACAAAGTAAAGTCAATTCTAACGTGTTTACTCAACCATAACTATTATCAGTTGTATTGCAGCAAATAACTCGTATAATTAAAATTAGCTAAATGATTCCATGATTTGAAGGAGTAATAATTAACGTGATATATATATATCTATCTATATGTATAACCCTGAGGAGACATTCTCCATCTGTTGTGTCTTGTGTATGAATCTGTTTTATATTCTGTATAATAAGATTATATAAGAAATAAATATTGATCAGTTTAAAAGTCATGTTTGTCTTTGCGTCTCTTATTTCCTTCCGTCCTCCTCGGACCCCATGTGACCTGCTCTCATCCGCTCTCTGTGTATTAACTTATCCTCCAGCATTGAATGTGATTTATTTGACCCCCCCGCTTTTCAACAGCCGGCGATGTCAGCAGCAGACGCAGCTTCACTTCACAGTGAGGTCAGAATCAGTTTCTTACCATCTCCAACACAAACAGGGAGTCACACCTCAGACCTCTCTCTCTGCAGCTTGTCTCTCGCCCGCTCTCACTAAAGCTCTAATGCATCTGCAGGTTCGCTGCCGTTGACCCGGCGACCTCGCATGCCCGCACACGTCGCCCGTTACTAATAAACATCCGCCATCTTTGCTCGCTCTCCTCCTCCGGCTTCCTGGTAATCGTCAGTGAACCTGCGAGTCAGGTGGAGGCAAACATGGAGGAGTGCTAATTCATTAGCCGCAGCTGCCTTCAGCTTCTAATTAGCAGAAGCATCACTGACTGAAAGTTTACAGGCGGCACTCAACAGCATAAATATTCATTTGCATCTCTGAGAAATCAATAGGGCATAACAAAACTTTATGATTATTAAAGTATTACAATATGAATGTGTGGGCGAGAACACTTTAGACAAACTGTGCTCCACCTCCGTCCTCTCCACGCCACCATTATGCATGCTGGGAGATCAGACTTCATGACCTTTGCCTTCCGACGGGAACTGGTCTTTGCTTTGGGGAGCAGATAAGCCCGGATGATCCGCAACAATAAATAAATCTGTGAACAGGCTGGAGAGCCGACAGCTCCCTCCCTACCGCTCTAATCTTTGCAATTTGCCATGGCTGATAAAATATTAATGAGGAATAAGCATAATGGGAGCCTCCGAGAGATTAAAGTGAACTTGGAGTGAGACGTGTCGGACGGATGAAGATGGAGGAACCTTGACCTGCCTGCACGAACCCCCCCCCCCCTCCTGAGAGGAGCTGGGATCCGTGTTGGACCCAAAAAGCATGACGGAGCTGTATTTACATTTATTTAAATTCTATTAAGAAGAGACAAAACAAACACACACACACACACACACATCATAGTGTAGCTTCGATTTCCCCCCTCTCTGAAGAGTCACGATGTTCAGATCATATTTCTACATCGACCAGGGAGGCTGTGTTTGTTTGTTTATCAGCAGCCGAGACTGTAAATAAAGTTGGACGACATGACAGCTCCTAAAAGTGAACCAAAGCATCTCTATCGCCCCCTGGTGGCAGGATAGTTCATACACCCCCTCCTCCTCCTCCATGTTTGCAGGTGATGGTTTCTAACATTTCAGGTTCTTCAGTGTTTCTGATCAGTTAAGTTTTAATTAATTACTTGATGATCCCAGACTTCAGCTCCAGAAGGCTCCTGTGTCCCAGATGATTGACCTCTGACACGTCCTCCATCTTTATTTAAAGTCTATTGTTCAAACAATCTTCGTATGAAACCGTGACTCACAGTCAGAAACAGATCTGGTTCCAAATGTCAAGATGGCGGGGATCGGTTTCATTTCAGGATA
This sequence comes from Platichthys flesus, assembly GCF_949316205.1. Classification (NCBI taxonomy): domain Eukaryota; kingdom Metazoa; phylum Chordata; class Actinopteri; order Pleuronectiformes; family Pleuronectidae; genus Platichthys; species Platichthys flesus. Next base: position 1,216,251 of record NC_084952.1, on the reverse strand, counting down.
GTGGGAGGAGTCGTCCTTCTTTATAAAAACAAAGAAGAAAAACAAAGTTATTTTGGATTATTAAATGTTTGCCTATTTCCTCCACTTCTGGAATCCGTTGAGGACTAGCTCCGCCTCCTGAGGCCGAGCCGCTAAACTGAGAATGAACTTCACACAAACAGGAGGAAAAGTGACAGAGCCGAGAGAAACATGAAATATTGAAGGAGACTGAAGCAGATGGTTTCAGAACAGAGCTGGAGAAACGCTGGTGAAAGCCTCAGATTCTTCTTCTCCTTCCTGTTCCCTCTTAAAAACTGAGCGCCGGCGTCTTTGTCTGTTTCTGTAACGAATGAGAATTCCTCTTTATTCTTTCTCGTAGACGCCTCGTGGCCTTTTCCTGCCGAGCCGAGGCGTCTACATCCAGAACTGATGATGGTAATTATCTGCAAATCATTTTCTGATGGGGTCACTGCTGTTTTTCACTCTTTGTCGCCGGCACACAGAAAAACCATCAGAGAGAGAATCTGCCCAAATCCACGGCGTCCTCTCTCCTCAGCCCCGCCCACCGCAGCATCACCGCCACGGTGGAACAACACGGGAGCAGGCGTGACTCTGCCGCGTGTCGGTGTGTTTGGAGATCTCGGTTAAAAAGCTCTGATTGATTGGGCTCGTCTAACGCGGCGCGAGACAGAAAACACTCGCCATCTCTCAGCAACAATTACCCCGTCCCTCCACGCCGGCTGTCAGCGCGCTAATTCATCTGTCATCATCCCACCTCTCCCAGTAGAATCGGGCTGACAGCGAGCCCAGTATCAGTCACACAGCATTACACTCCTGTTGGCTTTCATTAGCTCCACTTTGTCGTTCACCATGAAGGAAGCTGCTTTCTGCTTTAGCCTTAAACTAATGTTTCTGCTCCTCAGGTCTGTGTGATGGGAAATTAGGAAACTTTAACCAGTTTTAACCAGTTTTAACCAGTTTTAACCAGTTTCATCAGTTTAACCTTGTCGGATCAACCGGTAGCTCCACGCGCTGTTTGAACTTTTAATTCAATATCAGCCTGTTATCAGATTATCACGAGCACGGCCCTGGACCCACACACACACACACACACACACACACACATACACACACACACACACACACACACACACACACACACACACAGGAACAGACACATGCACTGTGTGTGTCAGGGAATCTTTACAACCACACAACGTGTGTCACTGATGTTATTTGTCATGTCGACATTAAATCACTGCAGTTGCGGGTTTTGTGTTCATCTTGTCTGATTCTGATTTGTTGAACAACAGATAATTTAAAGTGGTTCACCCGGGTCCCATTTCTCTGTGAAGTGTTTCCATTATTTTGTCAGTCCCCCCCCTCCCCTGGATTCCCAGTTGCCCCTGGGGAGAGTACTGCCAGAGAGGATGATGGGAGTTTCTGACAGCTCGTCTCCTCGCTCCTGCATGACTTAGCAAGCCTGTCGGAGCGTTACCGCGTTCGATTCCCTCTGTGGCAGCTGAAGAGCAGGTAGGTGAGGGGGGCGTGGGGGGTGAGAGGGGCCAGGTGGTCTCTGGGGGGGCAGAGGTCATCCCAGGGGGCCGAAGGCTCCTCCTCATCCTCAGACTGTTTGTGCTTCTTCAGGCAGACCTTCGTGACCTGAACTTTCTGGTTCTGTTAGTTCCAGTTGACGGACACACGGTTGTTTCTCTCACTTTGGGTCAACGGCTTGTGTTCGGTTTCTTTCGTCCCGTTCAATGACAAAACAGATCCCAGTTCAGTGTGGAGGGATTTGACCTTTGTGCCCCGAGCCCTGACCTCAACAACATGTCGGGTCAGAGGGTTTGAGCCTCAACACATCTTCATCCTCCGGCTTCACTCCACAGCTTCATCACAAACCCAAGGATCCAGGTCCACTTCTCTAGAGCTGGAGATACAGATGTCACTGGTTTAATTAACTTGTGATGGTTTCCATTTAAATGATGGTGGCGTTTGTTCCTTCCATGTCCCATAAAGTCACAGATGCAGATGCTGACGGCTCGGTGTGTAGAAACCTGCTCAGCTGAATGAGCCACAGTTTGGTCATTCTGCAGGTTTCAGCCCCCCCCCCCTGGCGGATCCTCGTCCCTGATCTAATAACGGCAGCTCGCAGCGGAGAGGAGGAAGCAGAACGCCGGCGGCTGATAAAGAGACAAAGAGCCGCTCGGCAGCAGATGAAGTGAAACTTCGATTAAAGACAGATGGAGTCTGGCGTGTTTCTGATTCAACCTGACACACCGACTCTCACTTCCTGCTTTCACCGAGAAAAGATTCTCACCAGAGCAACGTCTGTGACCTGCTGCTGCAGCCAATCAGAGGGCTGCCTGGTGAGGTCAACGCCACAGGACCAATAAACACAATAAATAACCTAAATGTGAATAACCGGCCTCACAATAACATTATTCACTACAAATACTGATGTACTATGTTTATCTAGAAAATATTTACCACAGCAAAATACTGAGTGTAATGGAATATTTAATACATTTCACAACAGAACAATTATCCTTTCTGGTTGTTTAATTCTTACTCAGCTGCGGCTGAGGGTTACTCGTGGACATTTAAAAATAATGTGTGTCCAACATTTCATTAACAGTAAACATGACAAAACTTTTTATTCTGAAAACGGAACAAACTCTGATCTTCTACAAACTTGACATTATAATTCAAAAATCCAAATATTCTGCTACTGAATAAAACCTTGAATTTGAGGGTTTTACCTTCAGATATGATGCAGAAATGCTCATGATGGAAGTAATTGGAATTTAATTGATCATCATTGGATGTGCGTGATGTCATCCATTACCTGTACATGAAAGATTCACATTCTTTTTCTCACGCTGCTGTGAAAATGTCTCTGAGTTGGTTTAATGAAATCACTGGATCCACTTTTTAAATGTGTCAAACCGATTAATCAGGAATTCAGATCACGTGTGTTCTAAGCGTGTAGAGCTTCATGGAATGAGTCGGTGTGGATGATTGGGTGGTGGAAGGTGGGCGTGTCCACAGTGTTAGGTTCACAGCGGCGCTCTGGAGAAACTCAATTATTCATCTTTCTGCTTCTGGTTTCTGTTAAATTGAGCCTTAATTACACAGAATCTGTAAAATCCAGCCTCCGTCTTCAACTGTGTCTTCCTCCTCTTTAACCTGAGAACATAAAAGAAGATTCTCCTCCTTCTCCTGTGATCCACAGTTCAGCTTCACTGATCTGACGGATGAAGCTCGACTCTCAGTCGGTTCTTCTCACAGGATTCTCCATGTTCCAACGGGATCTGGACGATTGTTCATTTGTGTCCATTAATTGGAGATTGCGGATTCAGTTCACTGGTAGCATGAGGAGTAGTAGTAGTATCTGTATTAAGACATTAAAACATTATTCATATACACATACTAAGTGTAAAGGGACTGAAAGGCAGAAGAAAGATGGTTACATAAACCTGTTGCTTCATTTCTGTCCATATCATTAATCCTCCATACACAGACAAACCAAGTAAAGTTTACATTTGCTTTGTTCCACAGTTTAATCCCAACATTTAAAACACGTCTCCTCCTTTGGCTTTTTGTACCACACATTTACAATCATCTCTTAAAATGAATTTACTCTCCTGAAGAGAACAATGTGTTTGCACACAGCTTGGGAGTGATTTGGATTTGACTCTAAACACTAAGTGTATTAATCGCTTTGCACTGGTCACTGGCTGATTAATCCGATCGTCACTGAACCATCAAACTCATTTAATCAAGCGGCTACTTAATGGTCAGAGGGGTTTATTGTGTTTCTGTGAAGATATCGACCGACTCTCGTTTAACTGACACTCTGAGATTCAACCGATGTGTTTCAGCCTCGCTCTCCTCACGAAGCCGACTCTCATTCGTCACAGAGACGCTGTGAAACTGTGATTTCACGTTTGGATCTGACGACACTCTGCGGCGGAGGAATGATTGAAACGGCTCTCCGAAGTAAACTCCTGAAAATTCCTTCCATATTAGAGCCGTAATTCCCGGCGCCGGCTGCACGGCGGCACCAGCGCGGAGCTTAAAAACGACCATAAGGCTGTAAGTAACACACAGAGCGCGCCTCTGTAATCGACAATAAAAACAATAAAGACAAGTCGTGAATGGAGATGTGGAGACGGCAGCCAGCGATAATAACCCACATCCTGAAAAGTTGAGGCTGCTTGAGTTTTTAATGTACTGGAGAGAGCAGCAGCTGCTGTAATGAAATGTAATGAAGCTCTGTAATCAACGGCATTTCCACAAACACACAGAGAGAGACGGGTACAGGAAACGCAGCTAATGACGCCGCCAGTGCAACACAAACACTGACGAGTTGTGTTGCAAATGGTGAACGGTCCATTAGGAGTCGTGGTAATTTCAGTGTTACTACAGGAGGAGACGAGAGATGATTGTAGTCGTCAAAGTTACAGGTCTCCGTGGAGCCTGGTAACCAAACGACATTAAGTTTAACTGTGTTGTGTTATTGCAGGTCTGTGTGTTTGTTTGTGTGCGACATGTGGGAGGAAGCAGGTGAACTCACAGTCAACTCATCCTCATCCTCATCCTCATCATCCTCTTAATAAGTGAGGAGGATGAAGACTCATCTGGATTGTGCGTTCCATCGCGTTGTGTTGCTCAGTTTGCATCACTTTCATTTTTGTTAAGATCTTTGTGGACTTTTGGATGTTCTCTGTCTTTCTGGTGTTTGGAGAATGAAAGGAAAGAAACAGGCAGTGGAGGGAATAAAAAGAAAGAAATGAAAAGGAGGAAGTTGGAAACAAATGAGGAAAGGAAAAGAAAAGAGTGGAAAATGAGGAGAGGAAGAATAAAAGAGACAAGGAACAGGTAGGAGGGAATGAAGAAGAGGAAGCAAGGACCAAGGGGGAGGAAGAGGAGGAGGAGGAAAGGATGAAATTATGTCGGAAAAGGGAGAAAGGAAGGAAACGAGGGAAAGAAACAAGATGAAGAGGAAGAAGGTAAGAATCAAAAGAATCAAAATAAAAGCAAGATAATAAAATAACAAGAAGAAGAAGGAGTGATCGAAAATAGGAGTGTTTTTATTCTCCTTGCAGAAAGAGTTGGATTTGATCTGAGATGTTTTATAGAATCCGTCAGACTCCAGTCGGGGGGGTTTGATATTTCACGCTGTGTTTATGATGCGTTTGTTTTATCTCCTCCTGTCGTCTCCTCGTTTCGCTCTCGTGTTTAAAACAAATTTCCCTGCAGGCTGAAACAAAGCTGAGCCGATAGATCCACGTTCACAACACGTCGGGATCAGACCTCCGGTCAGGTCCGTGGCCCCTGACGTGTCGTTGGGAGTCAGGATCCGACGCGGGGGGAGGATGAAGCCGCCGCCCCCGCGGGGGGGCTGAAAACATCTTGCTGTGGTCTTAAGTGCTGCGAGCCGTCGGCTGGTCGTGAATTAGTGTCACTTTCACCCAGTGTTCACCAGCTCCCTGCATTAGTGTCTCCAGGAGCCCCCACGCATCACGTTACTGGGGCCCTCGTGCTGCCCCCCCCCCCTCGCTCTCGCATGGCGGGCAAATTAAATCCAGATCTGTTATTACGGGGCCAGCGCTCAGGTCGGCCACAGGGAAGGAGACGTCGCACTGATCCAGAGGAGAAGTTGCATCGAGTGCGGCGCTAATGGAATTACGGCGGCCGTGATAAGAGGCTCGGTCGGACGGGGGGGGCCTATCACTGCCATCCCCAGAAAAACAGCGTAATGGGAAACATGTAATCGTCTCACCGACAGGCGCTCGGCAGCGGGACAGAGGAACAACACGTTGGAGTGGAAGTCCTGCAGCAGCCGCATGAAACCCACTCCGGGCTGTAATCACTCTGCTTTGTTTACAGGCGCTGTCGTCCTGATGAGGAGCCCGGCTGCCCCCCCGCCTACATTAGATGCTGTTCCACCGGCATAAAGAATCAGTCAGGGGAAGCCCCCCCGACCAGCAGCCGGCCGGCCGACCGCGGCAAGGATATATCAAAGCAGACAGCTACACGAGCTAATGTTACACTGAGAGAGCGACGAAGAGGAGGAGGAGGAGGAGGAGGGGGGGGGGGCTGGAAATTGGAAATGAGTCCAGTTTGTTGTAGAGATTACACTTCACTGCCGCCGGTGATTTTTCAGATGATGCAAATGTTCAACAGGCGGGATAAGAGCTGATCTGAGATCAGTGAACCTCAGGGGAGTCTGAGGCCAAAGGAAACTCCTCAGTGACGAGGAGATGGAGCCGTGTGTCTGATCCATGCTGATTTAAACATTATTTCACTTGTTCTTAACCCATTATTAATACGAATAACTTTATTTATTCTGCACTTTACGTTACAAAAGACCCAGGTCTGTGTTTCCACTTCCTACAGCACCTCCTCCTGGATGCGTAACATGTCCGTGTGTCATGCATGTTCCATTGTCACTGATACACACACAGAACAATGTACATGTTTATGTCATACAGAGGAAGCTTCCCTCACAGTTGCTGCGTCATTGAGGATTTCCACTGAACTGAAACCATGAACATCCATGCTCATGTATCATACGTGAGAACCACAGTGGAACTAAACCACGTGAAGATGCCGTCTTTGGTTTATTTTTTATCTTTCACTTTCACGAGTCTAAACACATAATTGCTTCCTTCGGGTCAGAAGCTCGCCCGCTGCCCCAGGTGAGAGAGTTCAAGCGTCTGAGCCCGAAGGCGAAGCTTCAGTTTAATCCTCCCTCAGCATGTGGTCACGAGCTGTGGGCAGCGAGCGTGAGAGTGAAGCTGCAGAATCCAGCAGGTTCAGGGTCTGTTCTCAACAACACCCCCGAAGGAAGACCTGCAACGTGCTGCAGGGAGAGAGCTGTGATTCCCATGGAGTCAGGGAGCAGGATCCCCCAGGGGGCGCTGCAGGATGTGCGCTGCTCCGCGCCGGCTGCTGCCACAAAGAACCTGGGACGTGGCAGAAGACACTTATTAGCTTTAACTTTTATCATTAGTTTATAACTTCAAACGACAGGCTTGTTTCAGGGACATATTTTATTAACATACAGAAATATCAGACAGACCTGGACACTGTTTGTTTGTTTGTTTGTTTGTTTGTTTGTTTGTTTGTTTGTTTGTTTGTTAGGATTATGTAATGTAATGATTTCCATGACTTTTCACCATTTTCATTGATTTTCTCAATAATAAAATCTATCAAATTTGTGAGAACATTTTGTTGAATTTAAACCTGGTTCAATAAATGTATTGTTTTTAGTTTTGGAGGAGGAAGGAGATGGGCCCAGTAGCTTGTCCAAAAATCTCCATTTTAAGGAGCTTGAACCTTCAGGTAATGTGGACGCCAGGCGCAGAAGATGCATTTTAAAGATCTAATGTCATATTGGGGATGTTGACACCATACTCAGAAGCCCATTATTGTTTTTAACATTTGCCATATTTAATGTCTGATGCAAAAGAGCAGAACTTGACACAGATATTGTTGCCTACAGTCTTTGTGTATTACTAATATGAGGTGTGTTTAGTTTGTGTTCAGTCGAGGGTTCAGTCCTGTCTCAAGCAAACACAATTCAATCTGAGTATTTATTGATTATGTGTACAGAAGGCGTCTGTGTCAGTGTGTGACAGGGGTGTGTGTGTGTGTTCGGTGTGTGTGTGTGTGTGTGTGTGTGCGTGGATCCCCAGTGGCTCATTGTCATCAAACCAATAAGATGTTAATTTGTCCTTTTTTAAATTCTCCCTCCGAGGACTCAGACAGAACGAGCTGCAGATCAATAAGATGCAAAACATTGACGGGGGAGCAGAGGCACATAACACACGATTGAATCCAGTGGAGACGTGGCCTGTACCACCAGCCCGCTGGGCCTCAGCTCACTTTCAGATGCACTGGATTTAAAGGACCGACTTTGATGTGTTGTGTTAAATAGCTGAACCCTCTTTGTGACCAATTAGACTTCAAACAAAAGCGTTTGAGAGCCACGTCCTTTATTTGTTGATGCCCCACTTAGAGAGCGGAGAGACAATACTGTCCATTAGCAAGAGGGAAAATCAATACACCAGAGATTAATGGGCTTTTTAATAGAGCACAATTATATTCAGATGTGTCTGGATGTACCCTCCAGCTCTAAAAGGTCTCTTTAATTTCCTGCGTATAAGACCACACACTCATGACTGTAATTATGTTGGACAGAGGTCGTTCCACTGGTGGCAAATCCCCAGGACGGCGTGTGATCCTGGGCGGATCGATACCTCGGTGGTTCGATACCTCACCGTTCAGGTTACCAGGGAATGAGTTGTAGGACTCGGCCTCTGGTGGAAATGCAGAGCTCTTGTTAAAAAGCTGAGAGAGGAATAAAAACACACAGAGGAGGTGGGGGTGGGGGGGGGGAACAGAGCACGATAAAAGCTGCTGGACGGCGTGGACCCCCCGAGCGGCCGGGTGGCAGAAGGCCGAGCGGCTCATCTGACCAGAGTCCGGTAATGAGGGAGGATTTCTCCAGCTTCCTCCTGAATGTGTGCACAGTGAACAGGTGACTGAGTCGCCTCCTCCAGACTGTCTGTTGTTTACTCCACAGCTTGTCCCAGCTCCACACTGGACAGGCTGAACAACTGAACATGGTTTCCAAGAGAAGCAGACGGAGTTGATGCTCAATAAGTTTCTAATGAGCTGGAGTAAAAAATAAATAAATATTTTGTTTTGCTTATAACACTGACTGTATTTGTATATGTATTTGAGTCCGAGTTTTGACCACATCACAGTGTTTTTATATAATTCACACAAACATTGGTAACGTTTGACCTGATGTCATCAGAACTGCAATATACTTTTCATGATGTCGGCCATGTTGGATCGCCATTTTCCACAATAGCCCTGAATGGACAAGCTGCTATCTGCAACCTCACCACTAGATGCCACTAAATCCTCCACTATTTACTGGGATTGTGTGTGTTAGCGTTTAAAAGTCAACTTCCTTGTGGTAAACTTGTGATTAAAACGTTTCTCCACTTTCGTTTTTCTGCTTTATTTAATGAGACACACACACCCAAACACACACACACACACACACACACACACACACACACACACACGGACATGCATATATGGGACATTATAATAATTTGTGGAGGCAGGGTGAGTCCACCGAGGAGACGTGGAGCCACTTGAGCGTGACCGAAGTGAGCCACAAAAAGAACACCTCGACTCTACATGGAAAAATAACACATAATAAAACACACACACACACACACCAAAGAACTCCCCCATTTAGTTTAGACACACACAGACACACACACACGGGCGGAGTGTTGTTATCGGTGGCTCTGTGCTCCAGCAGAGGGCCAGTTATCTCAGAAATTAATGACAGCAATAAGCAGCAGCAGGAAGACGCAAGATGATTAGCAAAAGCAATCAGGCTCTTTATTAGATTTATAGGAACAAAGACGCAATTCAGTCTGCAGCGAAAAACCTACAGGAAGACTAATGAATCATCTGTCCCCGAGCTTCAGTGACGAACGCACACAAAACTGCAAAGAGACGCCGGCTCATAGAGCAATACCAGAGCAAATAGATTCAGGACGTGAGGGCGAATCCGGGAAATGCAAAAGGATGTTTTCAGGAGAAAATGGATGTGAGTGCCGACTCAGCGAGGGGAGCTAGAAAGAGGAAAGAGTGAGAAAAGAAAAGGAATTAAAGTTAAAGTAAAAAGTTTAAAAGCAGGAATGATGGAGAGCGGTGGAGAGTAAGAGAGAACATGGAACTAGATAAATGGGAAGAGATACGGGGAACAAGATACGAGAACATCTAAAGAAAGAAGGGGCATGAAAATAGAACGAGGCAGAAAAGGGACGAGAAACAAAGTGATGCACAAGAAAGAATAAAGGAAACAACAATCACTTGTTTTCAGGAAACATTCTTCAGTTTTATGAAATGTTCCTACTGGAAAAGCTTCCCAGTGAGCGAGTGGACGTGTTGATGAGGTTTCTAACTCAGGATGAAGAAGACGAGTGAGAAGTCGGGTTACATTCTCATAGACTTCTATAGAAACAACCAGTAGAGTCGCCCCCTGCTGGTTGGAGTGAGAATACAGGCACTTAAGCATTGGCTTCACTTTCCCAAACCGGAGTCTACGTCCATTTTTATTTCCAGTCTGATGTTGTTATCTGATTTTACCTTTGTCGAGTGCTTGTTCTCCACAGAGTCCCTGGTTGGAATGTGAAGTGAGACTCCTTTGTCCTGCCTGAATAAAAAGGAGGCAGCGCTTCACGCATGTTAACGAGCAGAGTTCACTTCCACTGTTTGTTTATTGGTTTTCATAATCGTCCCTCCGCTTCCTTCAAAGTGGCCTTTTCTTCCTCTTCCTGTTTTACTAACACGGCCCGTCGCCCGACTTGTTGCAGAGACTTTTCAATCAGTCGCTTAATGAGCCATCAGGCGGCGTGAGTTGCTCCCGTTGCTTCAGAAACCAGCGTGGTTTGATTTCCTCTCGGAGAGTCGGTGTCTGCAGTCAGACAGTCTGAGGAGTGAATATTCATTAGAGCCTCAGCGGAGTGCAGGCGGAGGCCCGTGGATACTCGTCTTAAATCAGCTGCTGTCTGCTTTACAAATTACTGCCCTCCCTCCGCAAAATAATTGGCCAGTTTCAATTAGCAGCTGTCGGAGGAGACGACTCTGCAGCCGAGCGTTACACAAAATACTACAGCGGGAATTTTTAATGATCAAAATATGTTATCGCCGCGTCACGCCACCGTACGTTTGCTCACTACTGTCACCTCCTCGGGAAAGTAATTACACAGGGCAGAGTGTGTGTGTGTGTGTGAGTGTGTGTGAATTCTGATTAATTCACACATTCAAGAGGCTGTAAAAAACCTTTTGATTTTTGACCGACAGAATAACAAGTCTTCCAACATCCGCAGATTGTTTCCACCTCCAGTGAACACGTCACCATCACGCTGTGGAAGTGGTTCCCAACACGGGCGGGAGCTTTAGACGATTTCCAGAAATCAAATGAAATCATGTCGTTCAGTCCGAGTTGTTCTGAGTCAAAGTGAATTCAAAGCAGAGCAGATATAATATTTAGAGTTTTTGACGACAGAAGAGAAGAAACTCAAACACGTCAAAGCAGCAAAGGTTGTTTGTGGATCAGCTTCACTGTAAAAACACAAATATCAAATCAAGTATTATAAAATCATAAATGCTTCTGTTGCTGATTTGTGTAATGCAGCTTTTTGCTCCTGCATCTTTGTTACTATTTACCAAAAACATTTTACTCTAAGTCCAACTGAAATCACCTTTCAATATATATTTCTTTTCAAATATGTCTTTGACATTTTAAAATAAAGAAATGACTCTATGACTAGTTGGTTTATTATTGTTCTTGAACACAGGAGGAATGATTCACAGAGCAGACAAAAATAAAACATGCCACTTAATTGTCGTTGCATTTCAAAAATATGAGCGAATGCAAAGTTCCTGTGAGACGCTGAGCAGTTCCTCCGACTATCACAACAAACGTCTGGAGACTCGGTGGAACTCAGCTAATCCTGGACTTCTCTTGAGTTATGTTCCCACTTGAAGTTCGAGCTGTCAAACCTCAAAGCCGCTGATTCTAATAAAATCACAGCTTTTGTTAAAGCGACAATGTGCTCGGGTTTTACTGGAGACACTTTTATCTTGAGACGTGGACGGAGAGCGCGCTCGGCCTCACGCGGTGGCTGCAGCGTTTCAAACCTCCTGACTTATCTGTCACAGGACAGCCGACTCTTCAGGCTCAAACTCCCGGCATCCAAAACACTGCTTCTCCTCTTTTGTGTTTTCATTTTGGGGCTGAAAGGAAGTGGTTGAAAGGCTCAGCCCGTCGCTCTAATCCCTGATAGCAGGTTTGTTTTTGTCCCCTGTCGAGAGTTTGTCTCTTTCTCCTGGCAAACGTTAGCTGAGTACATTTGTTAGCGGCTGACTCAAACTCTATCTCTCCATCCCAGGTGGTTTTGATCCGCCGCTCCCTCATCTTCCCTCCTCTCGTCCCGCTCTGTCTTTTCTCTCCTCCTCACGTTGGAAGTAGCCAAACTCCTGCCCGGCTTTAAAAGGGAGACGAGAAGGTGACAGGCAGCCGGGCGTGAAAAGAGAGGGAATCAAAGCCGGAGAGGAGCGCTGCCCAGATTCATGGTTCGAGCTGGAGAGCAGCAGAGAGGGATCTGCCAGGAGGAATGAGAAGAGAAGGTCAGAGGTCAGAGCAGACACCAGACAGAGGTAAAACTGAATGTTTCATGTTTTACACAATGTTTGACTCACTTGAACCTGAACGACTTCGGTTTCAACTCTGAGAACAAACTCGCCTCAGGAGACTGTTTGAATGATCTCAGCTCTTAAATAAAACCCATTATAATTAGAACCTTCATTCTTTCCGCAGCCGAACGTCGAGGCCTCTGTGGTCTACCTCATCAGCTCGTATGCTTGTGATCATGTTATCACGTGACCATCAGCTAATGGATCAGTAAGTTATGTTAATCCCACCTTATGTTTAAAAAAAGAAAAAGCCTTAACGTGCAGAGATCGCTGGTTTTAACTGAGGGGCCATGAACAGACAATATAAATCAAAGTATACGTTAATTAAAGAAGGTTTCTGTCAGTTTCGGTCGTTCTTATTTCCACTGATGTTTATATATTACATCATCGAGGGAAGAGGACGGCGTTCGTATCCGAGGTGTTTACGTGTCATCCATCTTTTTCAAGGTTTTAACTTGATTACCCAAAGTAAGTGGGTAATAAAAATGTATCGCTGCTCTTATGTAATTAAACTCAAATTGTGTACATCAGTCACTTCACTGTGTGCACAATAAACAAACACAACCCATTACACTCGCTTGTGCTCGACATCTTGCACTGGAAGCTCCTGAAAAGTCTTGTGAACATTCCAGCCAATACTTTATATCGTGATGTCACATGGACGACATTTGCATAACTCACATCTAGCAGCTTGTCTGACACGCCCCCTAACGAAGCCAGAGGGCGGAGGATGACATCAGAGTGAACCAGCTGGCCAATCAGAGCAGACCGGCTGTATCAGGAGGCGGGCCTTAAAGAGACAGGCACTAAAACCAAGAGTTTGAGACAGAGGCTGAAAAGAGGAGCTGCAGCGATGGACAGTCTGAGGACAGCGATTTGATTAATGAAAATTAGAGCATGTGAACATTTTCAAGCATCAACCTGAAGATGAGCAGAATGTTTACAGCTTCACCGACGACCTGGTGTTAAGTAGTTTGGAGCTGACGTCAGGAAATGCTAAATAAATTCACTGAATGTGAGAGTTAAACATGATCTGTCTGATTAGAGCAGAGCTGATGAAATCCAGACAGATTTTAAAATGAAAAATGAAAAAACACAATATGTTATCAGGGCTGTAATTAGCACTCGGTGAAGATAACATCAGAAACCAGCAAAGCAGAGAATGTTTGTTCGGGACAAAGACGACACCATCTATAAATTAAATCACTGGTAACTAACAGTGATTAAGAACCGAGGGACTGAAGAAGGTTCCTAATAAGAGCAAACGCTATTATCCACACAGTCGCTAATCAATGAGGTAAATGCCAAAATAATCAATAGTCATATTATCCAAACATCGAGTTCATCTGCGAGCGATCGTTGAACACAGAGATCAATAGAACCTCGGTGGGTTTTAAAGAAGCAGACACCAAAGGCTGAAATATCCTCTATGGGGGTTTTAATGTGGATTATTTTTCTTATTCACTTTTCTTTATGTTACGTTGCAAAGAAGAACTCAAAACCTCGGCCTCTCTTTGTGGCTTTTCCTGAAAATGGCCTCGACAGCGTTCGTCCTTGGATCCGACAACGAGCCGCTCATCGTGCATCATGTGTGTCTTTTATGTTATTTTCATCTTTTGAGTTGTGTATTCTCTTTAGACTATGTTTGTATAAAATAACTGCAATAGACAAGACTAAAGAACCCTGGTCACACGCACTGTTTTTCCTACAGAATCTTACTTGATTAATTAATGTTGACGGCTGAAATAAACCTTTTACAGAGGAATGTAGAGGTTTCAATATTTCTTACAGTTTATCGTCTTAATTATTAAAAGCTTAACTTATTTCAGGCCTCACATGTGTGTCCCAGTGTTTTTAATCCGTGCGTGTGAGGCATGTTTGTCATTGCTTTCTAGTTTTATTTCAGAGCGTGAAGAAGCTTTAGGATTTTCCCATTGAGTCTGTAAACGAGCGTCCTCGTCATGTCGGCCACGTGTTTAGATTCCAGAGCGGCACCGGTCACACCAGCTCAGAGTTAAACAATCCCGGCTGTCGTGCATGAAAGCTGAATACATCAGAACTGGATTTTCTTCCGCCGCTGCACATTCAGCCCGTCAACCTGCCATCATTACGGGTCAGCCCTGATTGGAAGGCTCTTTTGAAAATCAGGAGTCTGTGATTATTCACTATCATTTAGAGGAAAAGACAAAAGCCTTCCGGCAGTTTTATTTCAAGAAGGAGACAAGGTAAATTGTAGTTCTAAGCTTCTCAGGGAGTGGAAAAAAAAAAATCTCTGTGGGTTTGAAGAGTTTTGACACGTTGTGAGAAGAAGAAAAAAGAAAGAGGTTGAGAGGAAAGAGTGGCAGCGGTCTCCTGATTCTGACAGGTGAATAACTGTAATGACTGGTTTACTTCACTGAGTGTTTCACGTCTGACGCTCATCCTGATCAGCTCCTATGCCTCAAAGCACTTCAGATGGTTTCTGTCTAATTAGTTTGAAAGTTAATGGTTTGATTCTACAACGACATAACTCATATTTTTAGAAATTGGGTTTTTTGGTCGCCCAAAAATGATTTCTCCTGCTCGCTGTGAATAAATCCGACCGGCCAGAAGCTGATCTCTACATAAACACTGAGGTCATTGGTCCACAACTATGTTGAAACTTCTTTCCAGTTCAAATTATTCATCTGTTACTTCACAGCTGTTGTGTAAGAGCCTTTCCAGAAGTCTAGATCAAAGTCACAGTGAGAGGTATATAAACCCAAGTGAAACTTCATTATTTTAGACACATAAAACTATCGCACTTGGCGAAAATCTTCAGAGATTAAAACTTTGTTTTGAAAGATTTTAACTTTTGCCTCAACGAACTTCACCTTCCCTTAATCAACCTTCTGGTGAGTTGAATATTTCAGTGGCAAGTTTAGACTTTTTCTCCTTGGCTTTGGAGGAGAGATTGTGGGACAAAATTTGTGGGAGGATAAGGGTCTCAAGATTCAAGATTCAAAGTTTTATTATCAAATGCACAGAGATAACAATTAAGCAGTCTCTGGCAATGAAATGCTTGAGTCATAGGCTCTCTTCTAACAATTCTAAAGAATTTAAAAAACTTAAATATGAAATAAAATGTATACACTACCGTTCAAAAGTTTGGGGTCACTTAGAAATGTCCTTATTTTTCAAAGAAAAGCACTGTTTTTTTCAATAAAACTAACATTAAACTAATCAGAAAAACACTCTATACATTGTTGTTGTGGTTAATGACTATTCTAGGTGGAAATGTCCGTTTTTTAATGAAATATCTACACAGATGTGTAGAGGCCCATTTCCAGCAACTATCACTCCAGTGTTCTCATGGTACATTGTGTTAGCTAATCACCTTAGAAGACTAATGGATGATTAGAAAACCCTTGTGCAGTTATGTTAGCACAGCTGAAAACTGTTTAGCTGGTGAGAGAAGCTATAAAACTGGCCTTCCTTTGAGCTAGTTGAGTATCTGGAGCATCACATTTGTGGGTTCCATTATTCTCTCAAAATGGCCAGAAAATGGGAACTTTCATGTGAAACTCGTCAGTCTATTCTTGTTCTTAGAAATGAAGGCTATTCAATGCGAGAAATTGCGGAGAAACTGAACATTTTCTACAACAGTGTGAACTACTCCCTTTAGAGAACAGCACAAATGGGCTCTAACCAGAGTAGAAAGAGAAGTGGGAGGCCCCGGTGCAAAACTCAGCAAGAAGACAAGTATATTAGAGTCTCTAGTTTGAGAAATAGACGCCTCACAGGTCCTCAACTGGCAGCTTCTTTAAATGGTACCTGCAAAACGCCAGTGTCAACGTCTACAGTGAAGAGGCGACTCCGGGATGCTGGCCTTCTAGGCAGAGTGGCAAAGAATAAGCCATATCTGAGACTGGCTAATAAAAAGGAAAGATGGATATGGTCAAGGAACACAGTCATAGACAGAGGAAGATGGAAAAAAGTGTTATGGACAGACAAATCAAAGTTTGAGGTGTTTGGATCACACAGCAGAACATTTGTGAGACACAGAACAGGTGAAAAGATGCAGGAAGAGTCCTGACACCATCTGTCCAGCATGGTGGAGGTCATGTGATGGTCTGTGGCTGCTTTGGTGCTGGTAAAGTGGGAGATCTGTACAAGGTAAAAGGGATTTTAAATAAGGAAGCTATTACTACTTTTTGCAACGCCATGCCATACCCTGTGGACAGCGCTTGATTGGAGCCAATCTCCTCCTACAACAGGACAATGACCCAGAGCACACCTCCACATGATGCAAGAACTATTTAGGGAAGAAGCAGGCAGCTGGTTTGCTGCCTGTAATGGAGTGGCCAGTGCAGTCACCAGATCTCATCCCCATTGAGCTGTTGTGGGAGGAGCTTGATCGTATGGTACGCAAGAAGGGCCCATCAAGCCAATCCAACTTTTGGGAGGGGCTTCAGGAAGCGTGGGGTGAAATTTCTTCAGATTAACTCAACAAATGAACAGCTAGTATGCCAAAGGTCTGCAATGCTGTATTTGCTGCAAATGGAGCATTCTTTGACAAAAGCACAATTTGAAGAATAAAGTTAACATTTCAAATGAAAAAATCATTATTTCTAACCTTGTCAATGTCTTGACAAGGTTATTTATCAACTCATTTGATAAATAAAAGTGTGAGTTTTCATTGAAAACACAAAATTGTCTGGGTGACCCAAAACTTTTGAACGGTAGTGTATATCTAAATTTATATATATATCAAACTTTTTGGCATAAGTACTAAGAATAAGGCGCACCACGGAGAAGTAATATGTAATCCCTACACCACCAGGTACCCATAAATATGAATCATATATGCTGTCTATATTGCTTGTTATAAGGATAAAGAAAACATCTGTTAAGTATTTTTACATGAATTGTTATAGTTGTATTGATGGAAAGACCCAATAATGCAGTGGGTCCACCAGACCCGCAAACGTTGGCTGAGCGACAAAAAGATGAACACCACACAAGGGTTCATTCAATCAATCAATTTTTATTTGTAATGCCCATATTCACGATTGACATTTCGTCTCATAATGCCATGGGCATTATGGGCATTAAAAATTAAGGACAGATTGTGAAATCCTCTGTCCTTAACCCTCAGCAAGAGTAAGGAAAAACTACTAAAAACCCTTTTAACAGGGTAAAAATACGTAGAAACCTCAGAGAGAGACACATGTGAGGGATCCCTCTCTCAGGACGGACAGAAGATTCCACATGTGAATGAGAACATCATCGTTGCAAAATATCCAGCGCAGAAAAAGTCAATCAAGAAAATATTGTTCTAAGCTAGAACACGCCAAAACAGAGTCTGCTGCCATGACCAACGAGCCAGATAGCAGCAACTGTTTGCCTGTTGAAGATCACAAAAAACTCTTTTGATTTGGATCTCCTTGGAGAAATGGATCTCAATGTAGATCTCCTTGGAGAAATGGATCTCACCGATTTGTATCTCTTTGGAGACCCTGATCTCATTGGAGATTTGGATCTCCTTGGAGAAATGGATCTCATTGGAGATTTGTATCTCCTTGGAGTAATTGATCTAACCGATTTGTATCTCCTTGGAGACCCTGCTCTTATTGGAGATTAGTGTGCCTTCGAGTCAGTGAGTGTTTCGGACAGATAAAGGGTGGTCAAGACTTAGCTTGTGTCCCATGCCCAATTAAGATTTCCCACGGGACTATGCAAGGCAGGGGCGTCCTCTTCCCTGAGCCAGCTCTACAGCTGACCGCATACCTCATATGCCCTCCTCAAGTTGGAGAGATATGGATTAGGTTCTCAGGTGGGGGCGGGGGGTCATGAAGTTATAGCCCAGCAAGGGTCCTTCCGTTTGATCCAGATCCACTGGCTGCCTCTTTCAGCTGCTTGAGAAACTGCTCTGACGGTCTGTCGCAGAGCCTGTCCATGGATTCCAAGTTCTTTCAGCAACCTGATGGTGGAAGAAGCCATGAATCCTCTGCATCCCACTTCAACAAGCCAGACTTTTGCATTCCAGCCACGCCGAGTTGCGTCTGCTGCCAACTCTGTGTAACACAGTTTCTTATGCTCGTAGGCCTCTTCAACAGAGTTTTCCCACGGGACTGTGAGCTCTATGATGTACTCAGCCTTTCGTGAAGGAGACCAGAGTACCATGTCTGCCCTAGGGTTGGTAGAAGCAATCTCAGGTTGAAACATGAGTTGCTGGCCAATATCCACAAACATCTTCCAGTCCCTGGCCATCGCTAGATGTCCAGTTTCTGGCTTCGTAGGAGGATGCTTGGGCCTTTTCTGTCTCTCCCGGATGAATGTTTTTGTTTTAATGGGATTGCTTGTTTTTGGAGGTAATGAATTGGTTGCACTCCTCTTGGTCTCAAGTGCTGCAGCCAGGCTCTTGAGGACCTGATTGTGCCTCCAGGTGTAGCGGCCTTGTGAGAGGCTGGTCTTGCAACCTGTCATTATATGCTTGAGAGTCGCTGGAGCTGGGCAGAGGGGGCAGGTCGGGTCCTCGCCATACCATTGATGTAGGTTTTTTGGTGATGGAAGCACATCATAAACAGCTCTTATGATGAAGCTGATGTTGCTTGCCTCCATTTGCCAAAGCTCACTCCAGTTGATCTCTCTCCTCTCCAGGCCTTCCCATCGCGTCCATTGCCCTTGTTTTAGCAAGAGAGACAGCCTTAGCACTTCTTGCAGTCTCCTCCTGTCTGCGCACCTCCTCGACCACCAGCTTCCTGCGTTCAGATGTTTTTGCCTGATGGAACATTGGATTGCTTGCTGCCAGGCCAAAGCCTCCTCTTCCAAGCTGGATAGTCCCCACAATGTCTTGGTGTCTCAGGGCTGATGTTGCTTGCTGCACAGCCTTAGATGATGTCCATTTCCGTCCAGCTTGTAGGGGAGGTGCAGCCTTGCTAATGGTCTGGTCTTTGGAGGCCTTCAATGTCATCTGAAGTCTTAATTTAGAGCACTTGTATTCCTCGATTAGACGTGTAAGAGGTAGTTTAAGGACCCATTTGCCATAGAGGCCGATGTTACTCAGACATCGTGGGACACCCAGCCCTTTCTTCACGTATGAGGTAATGGTTCGCTCCATCTTCTCCACTGTTGTTATTGGGACCTCATAGCTGAGGATCTGAATTTGTTCGACTGCAGGTTTGATCAACCCATATTAACACCTCTCACCCGCTCCAACCAATACTTCACACAACCATCTGCACCCCCTGTTATCACCTCCCCCCCCCTGACTCCTAACCAGCAGTGACGGCCCTTGAAGAGGATGTGTGCCAGCTCTTTCAGAGACAGAAGACAAGGAAGGCACCAGGCCCAGACAGTGTGTCACCCTCCCGTCTGAATGCCTGCGCAGATCAGCTGGCCCCCATCTTCACAGGGATCTTCAACAGATCTCTGGAGCTGTGTGAAGTCCCCTCCTTCTTCAAAACTTCCTATATCATCCCAGTCCCTAAGAAACACTGCATCACTGGACTGAATGACTACCAGCCTGTCGCCCTGACTGGTGTTGACCCATCAGAAGGACATCACAGGCCCCCTGCTGGACCCCATGCAGTTTGCCTACCGGGCTAACAGGTCAGTGGATGATGCTGTCAACATGGGGCTGCACTTCATCCTACAACACATCGACTCCCCAGGGACCTATGCAAGGATGCTGTTCGTGGACTTCAGCTCGACGTTCAACACCATCATCCCAGAAGTCCTCCTCACCAAACTCATCCAGCTCACTGTGCCCGCCTCCACGTGTCAGTGGATCAAAAACTTCCTGATGGACAGGAAGCAGCAGGTGAGGGTGGTTGAAATAACAGCCAGCACCCAGTCAGTCAGCACAGGTGCACCCGAGGGATGCGTGCTCTCCCCACTGCTCTTCTTCCTCTACACAAACAACTGCACCTCAGCAGACCCATCTGTTCTCATGAGGAGATTTGGATCTCCTTGGAGAAATTGATCTCAATGTAGATCTCCTTGGAGAAATGGATCTCACCGATTTGTATCTCCTTGGAGACCCTGATCTCATTGGAGATTTGGATCTCCTTGGAGAAATGGATCTCATTGGAGATTTGTATCTCCTTGGAGTAATTGATCTAACCGATTTGTATCTCCTTGGAGACCCTGCTCTTATTGGAGATTAGTGTGCCTTCGAGTCAGTGAGTGTTTCGGACAGATAAAGGGTGGTCAAGACTTAGCTTATGTCCCATGCCCAATTAAGATTTCCCACGGGACTATGCAAGGCAGGGGCGTCCTCTTCCCTGAGCCAGCTCTACAGCTGACCGCATACCTCATATGCCCTCCTCAAGTTGAAGAGATATGGATTAGGTTCTCAGTTGGGGGTGGGGGGGTCATGAAGTTATAGCCCAGCAAGGGTCCTTCCGTTTGATCCAGATCCACTGGCTGCCTCTTTCAGCTGCTTGAGAAACTGCTCTGACGGTCTGTCGCAGAGCCTGTCCATGGATTCCAAGTTCTTTCAGCAACCTGATGGTGGAAGAAGCCATGAATCCTCTGCATCCCACTTCAACAAGCCAGACTTTTGCATTCCAGCCACGCCGAGTTGCGTCTGCTGCCAACTCTGTGTAACGCAGTTTCTTATGCTCGTAGGCCTCTTCAACAGAGTTTTCCCACGGGACTGTGAGCTCTATGATGTACTCAGCCTTTCGTGAAGGAGACCAGAGTACCATGTCTGGCCTAGGGTTGGTAGAAGCAATCTCAGGTGGAAACATGAGTTGCTGGCCAATATCCACAAACATCTTCCAGTCCCTGGCCATTGCTAGATGTCCAGTTTCTGGCTTCGTAGGAGGATGCTTGGGCCTTTTCTGTCCCTCCCGGATGAATGTTTTTGTTTTGATGGGATTGCTTGTTTTTGGAGGTAATGAATTGGTTGCACTCCTCTTGGTCTCAAGTGCTGCAGCCAGGCTCTTGAGGACCTGATTGTGCCTCCAGGTGTAGCGGCCTTGTGAGAGGCTGGTCTTGCAACCTGTCATTATATGCTTGAGAGTCGCTGGAGCTGGGCAGAGGGGGCAGGTCGGGTCCTCGCCATACCATTGATGTAGGTTTTTTGGTGATGGAAGCACATCATAAACAGGTCTTATGATGAAGCTGATGTTGCTTGCCTCCATTTGCCAAAGCTCACTCCAGTTGATCCTTCTCCTCTCCAGGCCTTCCCATCGCATCCATTGCCCTTGTTTAGCGAGAGAGACAGCCTTAGCACTTTTTGCAGTCTCCTCCTGTCTGCGCACCTCCTCGACCACCAGCTCCCTGCGTTCAGATGTTTTTGCCTTATGGAACGTTGGATTGCTTGCGGCCAGGCCAAAGCCTCCTCTTCCATGCTGGATAGTCCCCACAATGTCTTGGTGTCTCAGGGCTGATGTTGCTTGCTGCACAGCCTTAGATGATGTCCATTTCCGTCCAGCTTGTAGGGGACGTGCAGCCTTGCTAATGGTCTGGTCTTTGGAGGCCTTCAATGTCATCTGAAGTCTTACTTAAGAGCACTTGTACTCCTCCGTTAGACTTGTAAGAGGTAGTTCAAGGACCCATTTTTCCATAGAGGCAGATGTTACTCAGACATCGTGGGACACCCAGCCATTTCTTCACGTATGAGGTAATGGTTCGCTCCATCTTCTCCACTGTTGTTATTGGGACCTCATAGACGGTGAGTGGCCACCAGGGATAGAAACACACTGGACCATTGTTGGTGGTCAAGACTTAGCTTGTGTCCCATGCCCAATTAAGATTTCCCACGGGACTATGCAAGGCAGGGGCGTCCTCTTCCCTGAGCCAGCTCTACAGCTGACCGCATACCTCATATGCCCTCCTCAAGTTGGAGAGATATGGATTAGGTTCTCAGGTGGGGGTGGGGGGTCATGAAGTTATAGCCCAGCAAGGGTCCTTCCGTTTGATCCAGATCCACTGGCTGCCTCTTTCAGCTGCTTGAGAAACTGCTCTGACGGTCTGTCGCAGAGCCTGTCCATGGATTCCAAGTTCTTTCAGCAACCTGATGGTGGAAGAAGCCATGAATCCTCTGCATCCCACTTCAACAAGCCAGACTTTTGCATTCCAGCCACGCCGAGTTGCGTCTGCTGCCAACTCTGTGTAACGCATTTTCTTATGCTCGTAGGCCTCTTCAACAGAGTTTTCCCACGGGACTGTGAGCTCTATGATGTACTCAGCCTTTCGTGAAGGAGACCAGAGTACCATGTCTGGCCTAGGGTTGGTAGAAGCAATCTCAGGTGGAAACATGAGTCGCTGGCCAATATCCACAAACATCTTCCAGTCCCTGGCCATCGCTAGATGTCTAGTTTCTGGCTTCGTAGGAGGATGCTTGGGCCTTTTCTGTCCCTCCCGGATGAATGTTTTTGTTTTGATGGGATTGCTTGTTTTTGGAGGTAATGAATTGGTTGCACTCCTCTTGGTCTCAAGTGCTGCAGCCAGGCTCTTGAGGACGTGATTGTGCCTCCAGGTGTAGCGGCCTTGTGAGAGGCTGGTCTTGCAACCTGTCATTATATGCTTGAGAGTCGCTGGAGCTGGGCAGAGGGGGCAGGTCGGGTCCTCGCCATACCATTGATGTAGGTTTTTTGGTGAAGGAAGCACATCATAAACAGGTCTTATGATGAAGCTGATGTTGCTTGCCTCCATTTGCCAAAGCTCACTCCAGTTGATCTCTCTCCTCTCCAGGCCTTCCCATCGCGTCCATTGCCCTTGTTTTAACAAGAGAGACAGCCTTAGCACTTCTTGCATTTTCCTCCTGTCTGCGCACCTCCTCGACCACCAGCTTCCTGCGTTCAGATGTTTTTGCCTGATGGAACATTGGATTGCTTGCTGCCAGGCCAAAGCCTCCTCTTCCACGCTGGATAGTCCCCACAATGTCTTGGTGTCTCAGGGCTGATGTTGCTTGCTGCACAGCCTTAGATGATGTCCATTTCCTTCCAGCTTGTAGGGGAGGTGCAGCCTTGCTGATGGTCTGGTCTTTGGAGGCCTTCAATGTCATCTGAAGTCTTACTTTAGAGCACTTGTACTCCTCCGTTAGACTTGTAAGAGGTAGTTCAAGGACCCATTTTTCCATAGAGGCCGATGTTACTCAGACATCGTGGGACACAGCCATTTCTTCACGTATGAGGTAATGGTTCGCTCCATCTTCTCCACTGTTGTTATTGGGACCTCATAGACGGTGAGTGGCAACCAGGGACAGAAACACACTGGACCATTGTTAAACAATACTGATGAATGCATACAGCTCTGTTCCCCGTGCAGCTTTGGGACTCTTTGATCATTCCCTGCTTCATCTCCTTCCACTCATCACTCACTCATCGTCATCCGCTTATCCGGGGTCGGGCCGCGGGGGGAGCAGCTCAAGCAGGGGGCCCCAGACTTCCCTTTCCCGGGCCACATTGACCAGCTCTGACGGGGGGATCCCGAGGCGTTCCCCGGCCAGTGTTGAGATATAATCTCTCCACCTAGTCCTGGGTCTTCCCCGAGGTCTCCTCCCCACTGGACGTGCCTGAAAAACCTCCCAAGGGAGGCGCCCAATGGGCATCCTTACCAGATGCCTGAACCACCTCAGCTGACTCCTTTCTAAGTAAAGGAGCAGCGGCTCTAATCCGAGTTCCTCACGGATGACTGAGCTTCTCACCCTATCCCTAAGGGAGAAGCCAGCCACCCTTCTGAGAAAACTCATCTCGGCCGCTTGTACCCGCGATCTCGTCCTTTCGGTCAACCAGCCCTCATGATCATAGGTGAGGATAGGAACGAAGATCGACCGGTAGATCGAGAGCTTTGCCTTGCGGCTCAGCTCTCTTTTCGTTACAACGGTGCGGTAAATCGAACGCAATACCGCCCCCGCTGCTCCGATTCTCCGGCCAATTTCACGCTCCATATTACCCTCACTCGCGAACAAGACCCCGAGGTACTTGAACTCCTTCACTTGGGCTAAGGACTCATTTCCTACCCGGAGTAAGCAATCCATCGGTTTCCTGCTAAGAGTCATGGCCTCAGATTTAGCGGCGCTGATCCTCATCTCAGCCGCTTCACACTCGGCCACCAGCCGATCCAGTGAGTGCTGAACGTCACAAGCCGACGATCCAATGAGGACCACATCATCCGCAAAAAGCAGTGACGAGATCCTCAGACCACCGAACTGCAACCCCTCCCCACCACGACTACGCCTCGATATCCTGTCCATGTATATCACAAAAAGGATTGGTGACAAGGCGCAGCCCTGGCGGAGACCAGCACCCACTGAGAACGAAACTGACTGGCTGCTGAGGACCCGAACACAGCTCTCGCTTTGGGAGTACAGAGATTGGATGGCCCTGAGGAGAGACCCCCTTACCCCATACTCCCGCAGCACCTCCCACAGTTTCTCCCGGGGGATCCGGTCATACGCCTTCTCCAGATCCACAAAACACATTTAGACCGGATGGGCATACTCCCAGGCCCCCTCCAGGATCCTTGCGAGAGTGAAGAGCTGGTCCGTAGTTCCACGTCCGGGGCGAAAACCGCATTGTTCCTCTTCAATCTGAGGTTCGACGATCGGCCGAACCCTCCTTTCCAGCACCTTGGAGTAGACTTTACCAGGGAGGCTGAGAAGTGTGATGCCCCGGTAATTGGTACACACTCTCTGGTCCCCCTTTTTGAACAGGGGAACCACCACCCCGGTTTGCCACTCCTTTGGCACTGTACCCGACTCCCACGCGATGTTGAATAGGCGTGCCAACCATGACAGCCCCTCAACACCCAGAGCCTTTAGCATTTCTGGCTGGATCTCATCAATCCCTGGGGCTTTGCCACTGCGGAGATGTTTGACTACCTCAGTGACCTCCACCAGGGAAATTGACGACGAAACACCATCAACCTCGAGCTCTGCCTCCAACATAGAGGGCGTGTTATTCGGATTCAGGAGTTCCTCAAAGTGTTCCTTCCAACGTCCGACGACCTCCTCAGTTGAGGTCAACAGAGTCCCATCCTTACTGTACACAGCTTGGATGGTTCCCCGTTTCCCCCTCCTGAGGTGCCGGATAGTCTTCCAGAAACACTTTGGTGCCGACCGAAAGTCCTTCTCCATGGCCTCTCCGAACTTCTCCCACACCCGCTGCTTAGCCTCCGACGCGGCAGCAGCTGCAGCCCTTCTGGCCTGTCGGTACCCTGCAACCGAGTCCGGAGTCCTCCAGGATATCATATCCCGGAAGGCCTCCTTCTTCAATCGGACGGCTTCCCTGACCACCGGTGTCCACCACGGTGTCCGAGGGTTACCGCCCCTTGAGGAGCCTAAGACCCTGAGGCCACAGCTAGCCACCGCAGCTTCAGCAATGGAGGCTTTGAACACCGCCCACTCTGGCTCAATGCCCCCAACCTCCACAGGAATGCCAGAAAAACTCCGCCGGAGGTGTGAGTTGAAGATACCTAGGACGGGGGCCTCTTCCAGACGTTCGCAGTTCACCCGCACTACTCGTTTGGGCTTACCAGGTCTATCCGGAAATTTCCCCCATTCCCTGATCCAACTCACAACCAGATGGTGGTCGGTTGACAGTTCCGCCCTCTCTTTACCTGAGTGTCTAAAACATGCGGCCTCAGATCAGTTGACACAATCACAAAATCGATCATTGATCTTCGGCCTTGGACACTCTGGTACCAGGTACACTTATGAGCACCCTTATGTTCGAACATGGTGTTTGTTATGGATAATCCATGACTAGCACAGAAGTCCAATAACAAACGACCGCTCGGGTTTAGATCAGGGAGGCCGTTCCTCCCCACCACGCCTCTCCAGGTGTCTCCATCGTTGCCCACATGGGCGTTGAAGTCACCCAGCAGAACTACGGAGTCCCCTACTAGAGCCCCATACAGGACTCCATTCAGGGTCTCCAAGAAGGCCGAGTACTCTGAGCTGCTGTTTGGTGCATACGCACAAACGACAGTCAGAGTTTTCCCCCCTACAACCCTTAGGCGCAGGGAGGCGACCCTCTCGTCCACTGGGGTAAACTCCAACACCGCGGCGCTCAGCCGGGGATTTATGAGCATCCCCACACCCGCCCGGCGCCTCACGCCCTCGGCAACTCCGGAGAAGAATAGAGTCCAACCCTTATCCAGGAGTACGGTACCAGAGCTGAGACTGTGCGTGGAGGTAAGCCCCACCAGATCTAACTGATAACACTCCACCTCCCTCACAAGCTCCGGTTCCTTTCCCCACAGCGAGGTGACGTTCCACGTCCCCAGAGCCAGCTTCTGCCGCCCGGGTCTGGTCCGTCGAGACCCCTGACCTTCGCTGCCAACCATGTGGCTGCGCACCCGACCCCAACGGGTCTTCCCACCACCGGTGGGCCCATGGGATGAAGAGAGGGGGGGTGCCAGCTCTTCTGTATCTCTGACATATTTGTTACAATCAAGTCAAAACTAGACATGAAAGACAAGAGTCCATGCCGAATGACATAACCAGCGCCACCTGCTGACTAGAAGTAATGTAAAAATTCCTTTGTTTCACCTTTGCATCCTTTGCATCTAAGATTTACATCAAGGAATCTAACGCCACTGACAAGTTAGATTCCTTTGATGTCTTAGATGCAAAGTTGAAATGTCTCAGATGCAAAGGGGAAATGTCTTAGATGCAAAGGTGAGGGACAGTAACATCAGTGGAGTTTTTGAGCCCTGACTGAATGCAAACACAATGGCTTCCAGATTAGAAGAAGAACTAAAATGTGCCATCTGCTGTGATGTGTTCAGAGATCCTGTGATTCTGGCTTGTAGCCATTCACTCTGTAAAGACTGTTTGCAGACCTGGTGGAATGCAAAAGGACAAAGATTGTGTCCACTCTGTAGGAAAATACATCCCAGGCGTAAACCAACTCGTAACCTGGTATTGAAGAACGTGTGTGAGACATTCCTACAGGAGAGAGAGCAGAGCTCTTCACCTGCTCTCTGAAGTCTCCACTCAGAGAGCCATCAGGAGCCAGCGTGTCTCATCAGCGGAGATTTAAAATAACACAGCGACGTGAAATATCTTCAAGTCTCAAGTTCAGATGAGCTCAATCCAACTTCTCTTAGATGACTGATTCAGCCGAGCTCTTGATCTGTACTACTCTGACAAGGACAGTTGGGACCCCCCTGAATTGAAAGACATGATAGGGGGACTACTGGACCGTAGTGTCGAGGATCACCAGTCTCTCCACATGATCCCATTGGTAGGGCTGGACCATGGCCAGTTTACACAGTGGAACTACCCTGACGACGTAGAGGAAGACAGAGGACATCGCGGAGGAGAGCAAACCTCAAGCGATCACGACAATGCGCCAGGCCCCCTGTGTGAGACGAAAGAAACGAGCGAACCCATGAACATCGTAGAAGACTTCAACAACCTCGCTGGAGCTCTAACAGATGGCCCACTTGCATTCCCTTATACCTTCACAATGCACACGAACAGTGAAATTGAATTCGATGACCTGGTGAAATACTGTCAATCGCGCACATGTGAGACCGTGGGCCCTCTACCATTGCGTGACAAATGGGGCTCTGTCAACCCTGCGCTGCTCATGGAAGACCGCGTGGACCCTACGACGGGTAGGACATCGGTACGAGATCTGAACTACTTTGAATTTTGACTTTTCGTCACACTGTGTGACAGTGGCGTGGCTTTAAAGTTTGATTACACGCCATCAAAACCTGAGGTTCTGTATCTCTGACATATGTGTTACAATCAAGTCAAAACTAGACATGAAAGGGAAGAGTCCATGCCGAATGACATAACCAGCGCCACCTGCTGACTACAAGTAATGTAATGTCAAAATTCCTTTGTTTCACCTTTGCATCCTTTGCATCTAAGATTTACATCAAGGAATCTAACACCACTGACAAGTTAGATTCCTTTGATGTCTTAGATGCAAAGTTGAAATGTCTCAGATGCAAAGGGGAAATGTCTTAGATGCAAAGGTGAGGGACAGTAACATCAGTGGAGTTTTTGAGCCCTGACTGAATGCAAACACAATGGCTTCCAGATTAGAAGAAGAACTAAAATGTGCCATCTGCTGTGATGTGTTCAGAGATCCTGTGATTCTGGCTTGTAGCCATTCACTCTGTAAAGACTGTTTGCAGACCTGGTGGAATGCAAAAGGACAAAGATTGTGTCCACTCTGTAGGAAAATACATCCCAGGCGTAAACCAACTCGTAACCTGGTATTGAAGAACGTGTGTGAGACATTCCTACAGGAGAGAGAGCAGAGCTCTTCACCTGCTCTCTGAAGTCTCCACTCAGAGAGCCATCAGGAGCCAGCGTGTCTCATCAGCGGAGATTTAAAATAACACAGCGACGTGAAATATCTTCAAGTCTCAAGTTCAGATGAGCTCAATCCAACTTCTCTTAGATGACTGATTCAGCCGAGCTCTTGATCTGTACTACTCTGACAAGGACAGTTGGGACCCCCCTGAATTGAAAGACATGATAGGGGGACTACTGGACCGTAGTGTCGAGGATCACCAGTCTCTCCACATGATCCCATTGGTAGGGCTGGACCATGGCCAGTTTACACAGTGGAACTACCCTGACGACGTAGAGGAAGACAGAGGACATCGCGGAGGAGAGCAAACCTCAAGCGATCACGACAATGCGCCAGGCCCCCTGTGTGAGACGAAAGAAACGAGCGAACCCATGAACATCGTAGAAGACTTCAACAACCTCGCTGGAGCTCTAACAGATGGCCCACTTGCATTCCCTTATACCTTCACAATGCACACGAACAGTGAAATTGAATTCGATGACCTGGTGAAATACTGTCAATCGCGCACATGTGAGACCGTGGGCCCTCTACCATTGCGTGACAAATGGGGCTCTGTCAACCCTGCGCTGCTCATGGAAGACCGCGTGGACCCTACGACGGGTAGGACATCGGTACGAGATCTGAACTACTTTGAATTTTGACTTTTCGTCACACTGTGTGACAGTGGCGTGGCTTTAAAGTTTGATTACACGCCATCAAAACCTGAGGTTCTGTATCTCTGACATATGTGTTACAATCAAGTCAAAACTAGACATGAAAGGGAAGAGTCCATGCCGAATGACATAACCAGCGCCACCTGCTGACTACAAGTAATGTAATGTCAAAATTCCTTTGTTTCACCTTTGCATCCTTTGCATCTAAGATTTACATCAAGGAATCTAACACCACTGACAAGTTAGATTCCTTTGATGTCTTAGATGCAAAGTTGAAACGTCTCAGATGCAAAGGGGAAATGTCTTAGATGCAAAGGTGAGGGACAGTAACATCAGTGGAGTTTTTGAGCCCTGACTGAATGCAAACACAATGGCTTCCAGATTAGAAGAAGAACTCAAATGTGCCATCTGCTGTGATGTGTTCAGAGATCCTGTGATTCTGGCTTGTAGCCATTCACTCTGTAAAGACTGTTTGCAGACCTGGTGGAATGCAAAAAGACAAAGATTGTGTCCACTCTGTAGGAAAAAACATCCCAGGCGTAAACCAACTCGTAACCTGGTGTTGAAGAACGTGTGTGAGACATTCCTACAGGAGAGAGATCAGAGCTCTTCACCTGCTCTCTGAAGTCGCCACTCAGAGAGCCATCAGGAGCCAGTGTGTCTCATTAGCGGAGATTTAAAATAACACAGCGACGGGAAATATCTTCAAGTCTCAAATTCAGATGAGCTCAATCCAACTTCTCTTAGATGACTGATTCAGCCGAGCTCTTGATCTGTACTACTCTGACAAGGACAGTTGGGACCCCCCTGAATTGAAAGACATGATAGGGGGGGACTACTGGACCGTAGTGTCGAGGATCACCAGTCTCTCCACATGATCCCATTGGTAGGGCTGGACCACGGCCAGTTTACACAGTGGAACTACCCTGACGACATAGAGGAAGACAGAGGACATCGCGGAGGAGAGCAAACCTCAAGTGATCACGACAATGCGCCAGGCCCCCTGTGTGAGATGAAAGAAACGAGCGAACCCATGAACATCGTAGAAGACTTCCACAACCTCGCTGGAGCTCTAACGGATGGCCCACTTGCATTCCCTTATACCTTCACAATGCACACGAACAGTGAAATTGCATTCGATGACCTGGTGAAATACTGTCAATCGCGCACATGTGAGACCGTGGGCCCTCTACCATTGCCAACCTCACCGGGTAGGACATCGGTACACTGTCACATCCAGAGGACAGCTAAGTACCGTCGCAGCGAGCCGAAACGGTGAGGTTGTTGCTGTGACTCGGTTTCACACAGGAAACAGACAGGAGAAGGAGGCGTCTGCTGCACCGACTGTTCCCATCAACTGTATCAACTGTAATGTCAAAGTTCCTTTGTTTCACCTTTGCATCTAAGATTTACATCAAGGAATCTAACGCCACTGACAAGTTAGATTCCTTTGATGTCTTAGATGCAAAGTTGAAATGTCTCAGATGGAAAGGGGAAATGTCTTAGATGCAAAGGTGAGGGACAGTAACATCAGTGGAGTTTTTGAGCCCTGACTGAATGCAAACACAATGGCTTCCAGATTAGAAGAAGAACTCAAATGTGCCATCTGCTGTGATGTGTTCAGAGATCCTGTGATTCTGGCTTGTAGCCATTCACTCTGTAAAGACTGTTTGCAGACCTGGTGGAATGCAAAAAGACAAAGATTGTGTCCACTCTGTAGGAAAAAACATCCCAGGCGTAAACCAACTCGTAACCTGGTGTTGAAGAACGTGTGTGAGACATTCCTACAGGAGAGAGATCAGAGCTCTTCACCTGCTCTCTGAAGTCGCCACTCAGAGAGCCATCAGGAGCCAGTGTGTCTCATTAGCGGAGATTTAAAATAACACAGCGACGGGAAATATCTTCAAGTCTCAAGTTCAGATGAGCTCAATCCAACTTCTCTTAGATGACTGATTCAGCCGAGCTCTTGATCTGTACTACTCTGACAAGGACAGTTGGGACCCCCCTGAATTGAAAGACATGATAGGGGGGGACTACTGGACCGTAGTGTCGAGGATCACCAGTCTCTCCACATGATCCCATTGGTAGGGCTGGACCACGGCCAGTTTACACAGTGGAACTACCCTGACGACATAGAGGAAGACAGAGGACATCGCGGAGGAGAGCAAACCTCAAGTGATCACGACAATGCGCCAGGCCCCCTGTGTGAGACGAAAGAAACGAGCGAACCCATGAACATCGTAGAAGACTTCCACAACCTCGCTGGAGCTCTAACGGATGGCCCACTTGCATTCCCTTATACCTTCACAATGCACACGAACAGTGAAATTGCATTCGATGACCTGGTGAAATACTGTCAATCGCGCACATGTGAGACCGTGGGCCCTCTACCATTGCGTGACAAATGGGGCTCTGTCAACCCTGTGCTGCTCATGGAAGACCCCGTGGACCCTACGACGGGTAGGACATCGGTACACTGTCACATCCAGAGGACAGCTAAGTACCGTCGCAGCGAGCCGAAACGGTGAGGTTGTTGCTGTGACTCGGTTTCACACAGGAAACAGACAGGAGAAGGAGGCGTCTGCTGCACCGACTGTTCCCATCAACTGTATCAGTCATATTTCAATTAATCTAATAAACAGTTATAAGAATGACCTCATGTGGTAATGCAGTTTATACTCTATATGAACTACTGTACTACACACACACACACACACACACACTGAGAGGCTGCAGGCCAGAGTGGGAGGAACAGACTTGTTTTCTTCTGTAAAGCAGATTAGTGACAGGAAAAGGGAAATTGGATTAACATGGAGAGAACGTCCAGTGATAACAAACACACACACGCTTCATCTTCCTGAGTCCCTGCAGTTCACTTGTCTCCTGCTGAGGGTCGGGCTCGTATCTGAGTGGGTTTCTGTTGAGTTCTAAAAGACCAGAGTGGGTAAGTCGAGATGGCGTCTCCTCTCTGCCTGTGGCTGTAGATTTACATCTGAACTCGTGTTTCTCGGATGTAAAAATCTTTAATTGCTCATTACTTATAATTGAATGTGGTTAAAGTGAGTATCCAAATAATGTAAAACATCAATATTTGCTAAATTTTTTTTCAAGCTCTAAATCTGAAATACTCCAGGGCTGGTTTACATCAATGATAAAAATACAGACACTGGTACTCATCAACTTTTGAGCCACAGTTCGATAAATTATTCCCCCTTAATCTGATTTAGGCGGTGTAGCCTAGTGGTTAGAGTGATGGTTCTCCAACAAGAAGGTTGCTGGTTCAAACCCCACTCTCTCCCATCTGCATGCCGAGGTGTCCTTGGCAAGATACGGAACCCCTAAAATGTTCCCTAACGCCGGGTTCACACCGAACGCCGAAGCGAGGCATAAGCAGCGCCTTTCAGTTCGGGAGGCAGTCACCATCTGTTCGTTTAAAAGTAGGCTCAAAACCTTCCTTTTTGATAAAGCTTATAGTTAGAGCTAATTAGTGCGCCAGAACGTTACTTGTTCTATTTTATGACACATGACACACGGAGCTTCTCTTTCCAGCTTCTCCTTCCTCTTCTCCATCCCTATCCCCCTTCCCCGGAATCCCTTTGCTTTATCACCCGCAGATCCAGGGCCTCTGTGGCCGCACCATGGATTACGGTTTGTGGATCGCGCACCGGGGGTCGCGGTGTTGGATCCAGTGTGGCGGATTCTGAGTCATGTGGGCTGATCGTGGTGCTGGTGGCGGACCCTGTGTCGCGTTGGCATTGGGCACGGGCGGTGGACCAGGACCGCAGTGGTGGCTTGTGATGGGTCCTCCTGGTGGGCGGCGGTGGACGGTGACTGAGGACTGAAGTGGCGTCTGGTCTGGATGGTGGATCGTGGTCTAGATGGTTGCTGAGCATGGACTGTGCTTCATCAATGCTGCTAGAGACCTTGATTATTGATGATGTTCTCCTGCACGTGGCATCTATTGCACTTCTGTCCGTCCTGGGAGAGGGATCCCTCACATGTGGCTCTCTCTGAGGTTTCTACATATTTTTACCCTATTAAAAGGGTTTTTTGTAGTTTTTCCTTACTCTTGCTGAGGGTTAAGGACAGAGGATGTCACACCCTGTTAAAGCCCTATGAGATGAATTGTAATTTGTGAATATGGGCTATACAAATAAAATTTGATTGATTGATTGAATCCTCTGGCTCCCATCCACTCCCATGATAAATCGATGTGCTGAACACACCGGAGGCTGAAGTGTAGCGTTGCGCCGTGCAGTGATCGTTTTGCTGTTGAGTCTATTTTTTTCCGCTTGACGCGAGCGTATCGCGACAGGAAACACACTGAAAAATGATTTTAAACGATATTGACGATATATTTTGCATGATATAAATGATCAAATATGCATCCTACACTTTGTATTCACCTTCTGTTGTCCAAGAGTTTTAATTTGACCACTTTTACCGACCACATTATTAAATGTCCCCCTCTGCCCTTCCACTACAGCCACACAAGCAGTCGTAAAGATAAACAGAGAGAGAGGGGGGGGGGGGGCTACGTATTCTCCACATAGGCTTGAGTGGAGAATACGTAATTTACCCTCGACACCCGACATGTAACGGAGCAAACAGCGAAGTTCTTCAACATGGATGACATTAAATTAATAATTGAAGTGGAGAAGTACAGTGAGTTGTATCATCCTCGGAAGACAAGACTGAAAAGGACACATGTTGGGACGCTGATGCAGTTAGTTTTGGAGCAACAAGTAAGTATATGCTTGAAAAAAATTATTAAATGCCATTTTTACTGCAGGCTGATAACAGCGGCGCTTCGGCGGCGCTACCCCGTCCGGTGTGAACCCGGCGTAATGAATGTTGAGTGTACTAATTGTAAGCCAAATGACATGTAATGTAATTTAAAAGCTTAATGTTATATCTTTCTTAACCACACTTTATTTTATTGACAACAATATGATATGAGTAAATCGTTGTTAATTTATTGGTCCTTATAATCCTCAAACTTTTCTTCTAGCGCCACCTTGAGGTAGATATTCATGGTTTGGGTGACGTAGTTATGAGACAATAGGATGTTTGTGAATATAACCAGAGTTTATCTTTGACCTGCGTCCATTTGACCAAATGTTGTTCTGTTCACTTTGTACATTTGACGGCGCTCTGGAAGGAAAACGATCGTTTGAGGAGCAGAGTGAAGAAGCCGCAGCAGTTGATTAAAAATTAATGGCAAACAACAGCGAGTAATAAACTAGAAATTGCTCATCATTAAAAAAACAGCGGAGGAATGTTCTATTGCCATCGCGGCGTCAGAAGTCGAGCGTCTTCACACTCGCCGCGTCCTTCTGCCTCCTGACAGATTAATTAATATGCATTAATGCTTTCTGCAAAGCTCACCTTTTAATTTGCTGTGGAGTAATTGGAACGAGTGATAGTGTTTGGTCGAAGCAGGTCCATTAAACCACAGTCATTTCTACGAATAGATGCATATGAATTATAGACGGTTATCTGCCCGCCGCTGCGTCTGCGGACCCACGGTTATTTTCTCTTCTTTGTGAGGGGAACAAAGACGAGAGGTCGAAGGTTGTTTCTGTTTCAGTGGCTCATCCCCGGGTCTGGTCTCAGTGATACCGTGAGAAGCTGTGAGGGGGATAATTCACTGTTGATACCTTTTCACCCTGCTGCTGCTACTGCTGTGTGGTCGGAGTGACAGTTTATATTAACGTATAACATACATTTATTACCTATAATTGTTTTCATTACTTCCTCCTGCTGAAAGCTTTATTGTCTGGTTTCAATATTTCTGCTCAGCTTTGGACGTGGACCAAACAAAACCAAATGTAGACGTTAAAAATATGATTCTTCAAGATGGTGTCTGTCATTTTGGAGCCAGAAGAGCTCGACTCGGAGCCGTTAATCGTCTGACGATGAATTAGCCTCTTGGGACAACGACCAATATTTTGTGTATTCAGCTGATATCCAGGCCCAGAGTCTGTGCTCCATTTTCACTGTTTATGGTTCAGCTAGCTTCTTTTATCACAGGAGTCAGAACAGTGACACGTTTTATAGGTGTTGTGATTGCCAGGCCACACTTTGGCTGATCTCCTTCAACAGCTGCTAACTTTCCCTCTTCACTCAGACTTTCTACCTGAACCCGGAGCTGCTCAAACAGAAACCAGACGAAGGAACCAAACTTTGATCTGATCTAACAGGCTGGTCTCATCACAATTTCGTAGGAAATGCTACTAAAAGTAATGCACACAAATTTCGTATGATTCCAATAAATTGTGAGTCAGGAGGCTGGGCACACGTGAAATAGGCGCTTTTCTCTCTTTGTGAAAACAAAAAACATGGCGGGTATGCATCTAACCCTTATCCTAATATGAAAAATACATATGAAGTCTGCACCACGTGATTAAGCAAAGTGACAGCTGCAGGAATAAGCTGTTCCTGAACCTGCTGGTCCGGGAACGGAGGACCCTGTAGCGCCTCCCAGAGGGGAGGAGGGAGAACAGTCTTAGACATGGTTGTGAAAATTGGGTTATTAATGAACAAAGAGGTCTCTAACTTGGTTCAAAGTGAAACATAAGATTGTGTATAAAGCAAACATACATTTTGATCATATCTGTCCATTAAATACCACTTTAAACAGATTTGATAGATTTGATCCAGCTTGGACCACAATGGGGTCTGAGAAAGTACACCTGAGAGGGACTGTTTGGAGCAAGATGAAATGTAAACTTTGTCCTAGAACAAAAGCAAAGACATCATCGTAAAGGTCTTAACCTCGGGAGAAACATTACGTCAGTGGGAAAATTGTGGATGGCTCCTGCTCCTCAGGGAGGACCTTTGAACCTTGCACCAGAGTCAGTTTTGAAAAAAACTAGATTTGACCGTTTTATTAGTAAGAAAAAATAAATCTGACTCAACAGGTGTTTTTCTCATAACAAAAAGTCATACAGAAGCATGCAAGGTTCACGTTCGCAATCTCACATTATAGTGAAAACTCATTCGAACTACAAAAGATGGGAACCACACACACACACGTACAGAAACGCCATTCAATTTGTAGTTCTCAGTATGGTTCTTCCTGGTTTAGATAGGGGTTGTGATAATAGGGTTTAGAAAACATATTAGCGGTTTGTTTTTTTAACCATGACTGATAATACTGAAACTGAAACACACATATCTCGACGTTGCTAAAATATAGCGTTTTCCACCAGGAATACAGCAATCTCCGCCATCTTGCTTTATCAGAGCGCTGCGGAGGTCCGATAATGCAGCGCTGAAAATTCGTATGATTCTTTACGAAAATTGAAAATTCGTATGATTCTTTACCAAAATTGAAAATTCGTATGATTCTTTCAGAACATTTTGAACACAACTTTTAGTACAATATCTTACGAACCGTTTCATGAGACCACGTTGGATCTAATGATGCTGATGTAGGTCCAGAGAAACCAGACTTGTGTTTGTTGGTGTGTCAGTAGAACAGAGATTGATCAGGTACTTCAATGATTAGCTGTTGGACTGAGAGAACATGGATTTCCTGCAGGTTTCTGTTTTTATTTGGTGAAGGGGCTTCATTATCCTTCACGGCAGACGAGGAGCAAATGAAACTGAAGAGAATTCATACATTTGAAGGGATGAGACGGCTCAGATAGTTCCAGGTCTCTGTGGATTTCAGTTTTAAAATAAAAGGGTGGATCCTGGATGTTTATCAGATTTTAAGCAGCCGGCTTTGCACGGTTTGATTTAAAGCAGAAACATCTGGAGTGTCATTTAACCCAAATAAATCACAATCTACTGCTCATTAATGTGTTTAAGGCTTTTAAATGGACTTCATGATGCTGGTTTTACTGGGAGGAAGCTCGCTGATGAAAGCAGCTTTGACAGGTTTTTAAAAATTAAGTCATGAAGTGGAAGTTAATGGGTGATAATGGGGGGAGGGCGGGGGCGGGGGGCAAAACGCACACTGGAGGATTTCCAATCATTTTTTCGAATATTTAATTTGTTATTTTCTGTCTCTGTTTGATTTCTCTTGGTCTCAGCGGCTGAATTTCTCTCCTCACCTGAACGAAATAGAATAAAATGACTGACTGCTGATTTAAAGTAGGATTGATTGACAGGCTCGGTTTGAAGAAATCACTGTCTCATCAGTTCTTTTTAGCAAAGCAACTCTGGAAACACAGAAATGAAAAATTATAAAGAAAAAATCAAGTGAGAATACAAATAAGGGAAGTTTAAAGGATTCAGCAGGGAGAATAATCACTGTCAAATCTGATGACGCTGATTCATTTCACAAACACACAAACAGAATCGCTTCAGACTGACGGCGTCACACTGCGCACGTGTGATTTTAATTATTTTCTCTATTTTTACTCTCCGTCCCTGCGGGTCTGGGTCTTTTGCTGTTTTCGTGTTTCACGTTCCAGTTCTTTCTTCTTTCATCAGTGTCGGAAATTAAAGTTTGAACAGCGACGCTGCTGCTGCGCTTCCCTCAAGTCGACTTTAAATCAAATCAAATCAAGTTAAAACACTAAGCAGCAGGATGTTAAACAATTTGAAACATTCACAGAATTGAAAAAATAAAAAGCAGCTCACTGATTTTCAGAGGAATAAACAACTCGAACGCTCTCATCTCAGACGATGAAGACGAGGAAATAACTGCGGCAAAGTCGATGACTCAGATGTTCTTATTTCTAGTTGTTCAAAATATTTTACAGGAAACGGAAAGAAAACCAAAAACTGTTCCTGGACCATTTGGAAAAAACGCTGTGAGAATAAGAATGATAAACCGAATCTGCCCCTGAACTCCCTCAGAGATAAATGCAGCTCTGAACGCGTTGATGTCAGCGGTGGTTCACTTTGGGATTTGAAGAGTGAAGCATTTTCTTTTAGAAAATATAATAATAATAATACAGTGCTGACTCAACAGGAAGGTGGTCGCCATCACTGTCAGAGGAAGCTGACAATCGGGGAACGTGGCAGAATAAAAGGAAAAGAAAAGGAAGTGATGAGAAACAATAAAATATGATTTTATTTCAAATATTTGTGTTTCCATGCACACCACCGCTGTCAGCCATCGTAACAGGAAGCTCCGGTGTGGCTCAGCTCTGCTGGAGCTTCTGGAGCAAAGATCTGGAAACACTGAGCGAGGCAGAGATGAACAATAAGAGAGGTGGTGTGTGTCTGTCTGTGTGTGTGTGTGTGTGAGTGTGTACGTAGGGGGGGGGGGGGGGGGTAAGACAAGCGTTTAATGCTTATGCCAGCAGGTTGAAAAATGATTATCTTGCTGTCTGGTTGTGACGGTGCGTATGGAGGCCTGACAGGCGCCAGCGGCTGCGCTCATTAATAAGAAGGAAAAACTGAGTATATATGGGTGTGTGTGCATGTATGTGTGCGTGCATGGGTGTGTGTATGTGTGAGTGGGTGTGATATGTTGTCAACTAAATCCTGACATGCCCTTTACCATCTGACTGCAGGCAGAGCAGCAAACTCAGAACTTTTGTCACGTTTAACTATTTCATCAAATTTTGCTATTCTGCCTCAGACTACAGGCACCTCAAGGTTTTACATCACATGGTACATCACATGTTACATCTCATGGTACATCACATGTTACATCACATGGTTCATCACATGGTTCATCACATCGTCTACGAGCACACGTTACTCAAAATAAACTTAACGCTCTTTATTAATAAAAAACCTGCTGAGAACGAGTTGCAGGAGATATTTACGTCGACTGAGGATTCATTAATTGTGAATTAGTTTGCAGCTCATTTTTTAAATAGAGGCCTTTAATTTCTTTAAGTTTATCCTACTCAATAATTCGCAGCTTTTATGCTGTTTGATATTGTTGAGATATCTATGTCTCTCTGTATCTTGTGACTATATTTTAACTATATCCTGTGAATAAATATGTATAATGTAATCAATAATGCTTATGCTACAACTGTTTCTTTTCTTGGAATGATGTCTATCTTTCATAAAATCCTCCGTATTGAAAACTCTAAAAAACTGTGAACAATTGACAAAACAGACACATG
This sequence comes from Platichthys flesus, assembly GCF_949316205.1. NCBI lineage: Eukaryota > Metazoa > Chordata > Actinopteri > Pleuronectiformes > Pleuronectidae > Platichthys > Platichthys flesus. Next base: position 1,177,020 of record NC_084952.1, on the reverse strand, counting down.
TAGTCAAAACCAAATTTATAAAATCAACTAAAAGCATTCTTAAGTGTTCAAAAGTTCCTTGATGTGTGTCCCTTTTCCCGTTCAGGGTTAAAGTCTGTGTGTGTCCCGTTCACGGTTAAAGTCTGTGTGTGTCCCGTTCACGGTTAAAGTCCGTGTGCGTCCCGTTCACGGTTATTTGTCTGTGTGTGTGTGTTTTACGGTTAAACGGAGTCAGATAAATAAGTTTGGGAAAATAAATGTTTGGGTGGGTCCTGTAAGTCGTCGGTATATTAACAACACAAAGAGTGTAAGACGATTACGGTTCTGCATTGGGGGTTGGAATAGATATTGGCAGAATATTAAGAGATTGTGGAAAAGTGTGTATTTTGGTTGTGTTAAACACCCAGAGAACAGGCGCTACTGATACTATTTCTGTAGTAGAAGCTTCCTGTTTTGACCAAGTATACATTGGCAATGCGTCCTCCACATCTAAGTTCTGCCAACAGTATTTGATAAAACTTGTGAAAATAGTAGTTAAAGAAGCAAACACAATGATGACTACTAATGCAACATTCCAGGAGGTGATTCATTTGGCCATTTTCAAAGAAAATAAAATGTCGACCTGCCGTAATAAAATAGAGGCGGCCATTTTAAAAACCATAGAACAATCGTGACAAAGCCAGAAAAACAGAAATTACTAATATAATAATTATAAATTAATATTGATTATATAATAAAGGGAGTTCTTTCTGAAGGAACTAGTGTGAATGAAAAAGTGTTTCTGTGAAAACGAGAGAGGAGCAGAGGAAAATGTGTCAAGGTCAGCTTGCTGACTGAGACAGAGGGAAATGACTGACTGACAGAGGAGAGAAGGAAATAATACAAAAACTAGACTAGAGGCGATATACGCCTGCCATTTGATGTATGTTGTATGTATGGATGTGAGAGTTAACGTGTAAAGGACTTGCCAAAGAAAGTCAAAGAATGTTGACTGAAGGTTTGAGAGATGAACTAAGGACTAGAAAGATAAAGCTATGTTTAGGAATGACAAAGATCTATAGGAGTGAGATGTTTCAATTCAGTATTATCTTGCTCTGAGATGGTTAATAGAATGTAAAACTTGAGTGGTAAAGAAAGTAGGGGAAGAGATGTGCAAATAGAAAGTTTTTATAAGTGCACAGGATGAAAGTAGGGAGTGTTTGGGAGTCGGAAAGCCACCTGGGGAAGGCCAGAAGCTTTACAGCTTGCAACTGGCGTTGAGATCATAAGGAGGCTTGTTGGTTCGTTTATTTGTTTGTTCATTTGTTTGTTTTTACTATTGCTTCATTCAGAAGTAAAAAACTCCAAAAGAAATTGTTAAAATTACACTTTTTGGTACCAATTCGTTATTTTTGGATTTTTGCAATATATCTAATCCATCAGAGGAAAGGAGAAAAAGGTTCAAGTCCGTGTATTCACAGGATATAGGTAAATTTGGTTCAACCAATCACATTAATGTGTCCTTTAAAAGTCTATCTCTAGATACAGTTAACCCTTGTGTGGTGTTCATGTTTTGGTCACCCAGCCAATGTCCGTGGGTCTGGTGAACCCACCACATTATTCGTTTTTTGTGATAAATGCAATTAAATGAAGAAACATCAATTACAATCAAGATATAATTGGAAAAAACGAATATGAAACAAGGTTTTCATCAGTATTGGCATTTATTTATTGAACTCAATTAGAAATTGAACACACTCATGTCATTCTACACATGAGCACCAATGAACAGAAACAGTAGAGTTTAGAGAATATGAAGATCATGTTTCTGTCAATTCAGAATTTGACAGTGAGTTTGAAGAAGAGGATGAGATTGACCATCAGCCAGCTACGTAAAAAGTGAATCTGCAGCCAGTCCCAAATCCAGGCCAGGCCATAAGCATGACAATTGACAAAAAATGATGACAATTGAATGGTCTTTCGCACGTTAGCCACCCCGCATGGCTACCAATGTAATAATGTGCAATCAGGGCCGATTCGGATAGCAGTGACTCATGTGCAGGAAATCAAGCCTTCTTACGAACTTTTCATTACAAAAATAATTCTGGATTGCACTAATTTGGAGGGACCGAATGTTTTTCGTAGAAAGCTAGAATGAGATGGACCAAACCCATTTATTTGCATACTTTGGGGTTATTATCCGTGCTGGAGTTTTCGGATCCAAAGGGGAATCAACAGAATCCTTGTGGGATGCAGTAACTGGCAGAGAACTTTTACGTAAATGTGCAGGAATGTGGGAGCAGAGGTGATTCAAATATACACTTAAAAAAACTGTATGTATTCCTGGGTCCAGTGGACCCGAACACCACATATGTAATATAAATGTGTTGGGGTGGTGTAAAGTGTAATATATGAATATATGTTCCTTTATATGTTCATCACATAAAATGATGAAGGCATTTGTCTTAGGTTGAAAAAAATATTTATCGCATCATTTTTCTTTTAGTAAATGTTGAAAACAGGTCCCAACTGTGGTTTTGTCATAATGAAGATGATAATTGTTTTTGTTTTTTAGTATGGAGAACTTGTTTCTCTGATGCAATGAGCCCGTGAAGCTAGACAGAGCTGATCTTGCTAGACAGAGCTGATCTTGCTTTGCTCTGCTCAGGTTTGATGAAAAGGGGAAATCTATCTCTTCTCTTTGTTTGTTGAAATGCTGCTCTATTTACTTGTATTTCTTAGAGCTGAAAATCATTCACATGCTTACAGTTAGCCTTTAAAATAGGAGTTTGATTCACCCTCCATGTAACTATTGTTAGACTCTTGCGACCTAAAAATAAATATGTTTCACCATTGAAAGAAGAATACATCTTAATCCAATTAAAGGGACAGTACAAGCCCCCTTGTTTACACACTTGATTGAATACCATATCAATAATTATATTTTAATTTCTTTGTAAAAGTTTAACTTTTAAAGAACCAGAAGAAAGGAGTTTCTTTTTGTTTGTTTTGTTTCACAAATTATCTTAACATCCAATGCTCTTAATTTGAAAGATGTTGTTAAGCTCTACTTTTTGTTTTATTTTATCATAAATGAAAGTGTGGCAGAATGACTTTTATGAATTTTGTTTTGTTTTGTTTCAGCTGTCTCACACATTTGTCCTTTGTATGGGATGCCTGTTTTACCACACGGCAGTTTGACGTCAAAGCTTCTGAATTATGATGTAATGAAGCAGTCGATGACTTTTGGAAAATGGTTTGAGCACAAATTCTCAAATGCTGTTAAATTTGCTGCTTATTGAAGTTCAGCTTGTTAATCATTTGATATTTCACGGGTTTGCACTGGATGGGATGAAGGTTGGGGGTACACGGAAATCCCCAGTAAGTGGTTCACACCATTAAATGGTGTGAGAAGAGGGATTGTTAGGGTTGAATAATTCTATATAGTGGGGGTCTGACTGAAACTATTTGCAACTAAAGGGGGGGTGGAAGCATGAGCAGTTTGAGCCAGATATTAGGCTTTTATACAAATCATTAATAAATAACCTTTTCCTTCTTACTGTATCATCTTGAAATTAGAATGTATGTGGGTCACAGTTCTGTTTCGTTGTTTTGGCTTAGTTGTTTTACGGTGCGTATGGAGGCCTGACAGGCGCCAGCGGCTGCGCTCATTAATAAGAAGGAAAAACGGAGTATATATGTGTGTGTGTGTGTGTGTGTGAGTGTGTGTGATATGTTGTCAACTAAATCCTGACATGCCCTTTACCATCTGACTGCAGGCAGAGCAGCAAACTCAGAACTTTTGTCACGTTTAACTATTTTATCACATTTTGCTGTTCTGCATCAGACTATAGTCACCTCAAGGTTTTGCATCACATTGTACATCACATGGTTCATCACATGGTTCATCACATGGTTCATCACATGGTACATCACCTGGTACATCACATGTTACATCACATCGTTAACGAGCACACATTACTCAAAATAAACCTAACACTCTTAATTAATGCAAAACCTGCTGAGAACGAGTTGCAGGAGATATTCACGTCGACGGAGGATTCATTAATTGTGAATTAACTCATTTTTAAAATAGAGGCCTTTAATTTCTTTAAGTTTATCCTACTCATTAATTCACAGCTTTTATGCTGTTTGATATATAAAAAGAAGCTTTAAATCTTCCTTTAGAACATTTATGTCTATTACAGTAAATATATTTAATAAAACACATATTGCCTCCAGCCTCAGTTCCTGCAGCCTCTTATTTCTGAATTATTTTTGTTTGCAACTTTTGTGTGTGAATTGTTTCTACAAATATTCCGATTTCACATGTTAGCTAACACATTAAACATGTGTTTAATGCAGGACTTTGAGTTTTTCATTTAAAACTATACTCCTTATTTAATGAAAAAGTGTGGGGGGGGGGGGGCTGAAGGAGAAGTGGGAATACTACTACTGCAGAAAATGTACTTCACCCACTTTCCACTACAGTCACTGGATCAGTTTAATTACGTTCACTGAGAATTCATCAAGTTATGTGACTTTTAATTAAAATCTTACCTTATGAATATTCCCACTCGCCCTAATCTGGCTCGGCTGATCTGAGAAGCAGGATTTCTGTCCTTGGAGCGACTGCTTGTCTCTGTCCGGAGAAGACGAGGACGTCTCTGTGAGCAGACGGCAGCCGGGACTGTAAGTGAGCAGCTAATCCTCCAACTTTAAAGGTCTGTGTAACCTTTCTAACACAATTTCACAAAAGACTGCTCTGTTTGTTCTGCTCGCAGAAATAAAGCTAATTACAAAAACCCATCTGAACGCCTTGACCTTTCCTTCCGGGTAATTACAGCTTCTCATTTCTTTTCTTTATGTTTTCTCTCTCTCTTCGGTCCCTGTGGTGCGATCTTCTGCTGCTCGGCCTCGTCCTGCTCAGCACTTCTCCTCCATCAGCCGGACCATCACACGAGCAGTGTTGGTCTGTGTGTGTCTGTGTGTGTGTGTGTAGGGGGGTCTGTGTGTTACTTGTTGAAGGTCACACACTGTGTGTATGAAGTTGAACGGTACCTCTGTTTTTTTAGTTCAGTGGAATCAGGTTTTCTGATTAAATCTCTTAAACATCCACACGCAGAATTAAAAAGTTAAAATTCATCTGTGAATTTCTTTTCTCGATATGAACTTGTCCCGGTTCTGTTTCATATTCTGTGATAAGATTAAACGTCCAATAAACAACAATGATACAAAATTTACATATGGAATTATATAACACAAAAACAAAGCTGCAAACTCCTGACCCCCTGTTCCTGACACTTTTATGATGCAAACATGGAAACATTTGACTTTGAATATCGTAAACTTCAAGAAGTTCTCAGACCAATCACACGATTCAAACCAGATCTGGAAATAAAGTTCTAATAGTTTTGTCTCAAATGCATCAACCTGCTTTCATGAATGTTACAGGTGATGTTTCTGAAATCTGACTCCTCATCATTAATTCAAAGGCTTCAGCTTCAGTGTGATTTCATTGCTTTTATTCCACGTCGCCGCGGGCGTGAATTGTTTAACGAGATGAATATTTGAGTTCTTTTGTCTTTCATCAGCAGTTTAAAGCTTCAGCTGGAGCTCTGTTTTACTTTTACTTTAAATCAAAGCTTGTTTGTTGTGAGGAAGCAGAAACCTGTGGCCCATCAACCAACACGGAGCAGACTCATCCACAGGTTAGCAAAACAGGTAGAAGGATGGAAATCTATAACCGCAATGCAATGAAGACGATCTAATTTAATCCAGGAGCCAATGAGTGTCAGCTAACTGCTGTTTATACTGGGAGGATTGGAGGACGAGGACCAGCTGGTGGACAGGTGATCTAATCAGGTGAGGGCTCCACAGTGAAAAGTGGCACAGATGAAAAACAGCAGGAAAAATTAAATTTCACTTTGAATCCATATTTTGTGACCATTGACTGTGGGGGTTATTTTGGGGGTTTGTAATGAAATGATATAACGTCAGAGGAACAGGATCAGAAGCTGAAAGTCACCACAATGTGAACGTCCATCTCAGAACACACACAGGAAACAGAGACACACAGGAAACAGAGACACACAGAGAAACAGACTGGAGCGGCTGCAAATAGAAAATACAGGTTCACACTGGAAACAACTCAAGAAAACTGGGTCCAGACGTTTTCTGAAGTTTTTCAGAAACTGAGACATAAACGTTGTTAGAACGTGTCTCAGGTTTAAGGAGGTTGTTGTCAATAGTATAAATTTGCTGTGGAGTTCCACACCGGTGTCACCAAAAGATCTGGAATCTACTTAAGTTTCCAAGTTGACGTCTTCGTCTTCTACGTGGACGCCTCCTCTTCTTCATCCTGAGATGTTTGTGTTCTTCCAGTTTCACGTCTGATGCTGCAGCTGCTGAGGTTAATAAAATCCAAATCATGCAACTAAAAATCAACTAAAGATCCTACATAAATACAAGCAGATGCTAAACAACCACACATGGAAGCTACATAACTACTAAAAGATACAAAGGGACAACAATGGAATGAGAATTAATGGAAATGTCTCTGAATATGTTGAACAGCTGCTGAACATCATCAACATCCCTCCTGTAGCTGCGGAGGAGGAAACACAACACGTCTCCTGCAGCTCAAATCAAACCAGACCTTCTATCACCGAAATACAACAAGTAGAGAAACTCTGAATTCTGTTTCGTGTGTAGTTTAATATCTGAAAGTTCTGCTGGAACAGGCAGCGCACAGAGGAGAGGTCGAAGGTCAAACTGTGTGTGTGTTGGGTCGAGTCTTCTTCCTCCTCTTCATCAGCTTCTCTCTCCTTCCTTCCTTCCTTACCATCTCACTTTTCTACTCCACTCTTCTTTCTTTTGCTTCCTGCCTCCTCACTTCCTTCCATCCTCCATGTTTCTCTTATGATAAATGTGTGTGTGTTTGTGTGTGTGTGTGCGTCGTACAACATTTAGCTCGCGCTCCATGTTCTATTATTACCATCACCTCAGTGTGTAGGCGTCCATTAGGCAAACTCGTATGCAACAATATGCAGATTCCTCCATTTGCACGGATCATAAACTCCTGCAGGCCTTCTGCTACATCATCATCACCACCACCACCACCATCATCATCACCATCATCTCCATCAGCAGCCGCCAGCGGCGGCAGGCGGGAAGCCGAACATCACATGAAGCAAATTCATGGAAAAGATTCACTCGGAGATGCTTTCATTAGATTTCACCCGCGGCGCAAGAGTCAGTGAAGGCATCATTTGAACATTTGCATCAGTTCGACAAGCAGAGGCGAGAGTCTCCGGTCGCAGGAAGCCGGCGTCACGTGGTTAAATTAAAATCATCATCTTTTAACAATGATTTGAAGACGTTGGCCCGAATGTGAAAAGGAGGAAAAAGCAGCTTCTTTAATTTGTTGTTGATGAAGAACATAATGAACGTTCCTCGGTCTCCAAATCAAATCCTCTCTGTTTAACTCCTGACAGCTTTAAGCTGTTTTCCATAAACACGAGTGATTCAACGTGACAACGAGCGCTAACCAGGCGTCGGTGATCGTAGGCGCTGCTGGATGCTGCCTGTTGATTTCAAGCAGCTTCCTGTTCCACCAGCGACTGTGGGTGGACATCAGCTCAGCTAATTAATGCAACAACCAACCCCCAAGAACCAACTTGTGAAGTCATTATCCAAATGGAATCTCAAAGATCCTGGAGCCGGCTCGTTGTCTGCGTTTCAGATGAAAAACACTTCCCTGTAATTAGAGATGAAAAAGTTCTGACCTCTCGTTCCATGTTTTGCTCCGAGCGGCACAAACCATCACGTTCCATAACCCCGAGTCTCGGATTGTGGGCGTTTCCCCTTAAATTTATGTTTGGTTTATCTCTCCTTAAAGATTTCAAACATCTGTGCACATGACAGAAGTGAAATTTGACATGTTCACCTTCAAAGCTGCAACGTAACGCTGACTGTAAATCTGTATTCATACCGTATTAACACCGTGTGGAGGTGATTTTTAAATAAAACTATTGCACAAGAAGCTATTTGATGTTTTATCTGAGAACACATTCCTGAAATCTCCTGATATTGTAACTGTACCTTCCCACAAAACCTGAGGTGAATTGCTTTAGCATGATGAGTGTACGTGTAAAGTGAAAGCAAAGATAAAAACGTGCGTGTCCCCCGGTGGGAGTGATTCACTTCACTCGCTCGAGTTGAAATATCTGAACTCAGTTTTTGATTCTCAATTCGCTGCCTGTGGCAAAGAGAATCCTCAGCTTGGCTTCGTGTGGAGTTCAACTTTATTTGTGGAATAATAAAAAAGAATCAGATGAAATCAAACATCCTCACATGTCTCCTTCGTTGTTTGATTCTCTGACAAGCTTCATGAGAAAGTACCAGACGTGTCAGTGGTGTGTCCGAAGCCTGAAAACCATCAGACTCAATCCCTCTTCCTCAGTGATTGTTGTCTCCTCTCGCCTCCAGCTGCAGCAGCATCATCTGGCGAGCCCAGGGCGCTCCGCAGCCCTCCCTCCTCTATCCCACCCACCATCACCAGACCCCTGCCTCTGCATCGATCTCCACCCAGCAGATTCCTCCCTGCAGAACAGATCCCTCCTTGTACAGCACCAGCCCGTCTCCGGCAGCTGAGGCCGGTCGTGGCCCGCGGGCTCGTCTGGAGAGGACAGACACTTGGACCAGACAATGACTCGCCTCAAAGCAGCGGCAGATGTTCCAGTGATTGCTGCAGACGCTGTCTTTCATCAGACGGCCGAGCGCTCTGCTCACAGGCGCTTTCAGAGATGGGATGAAAAAAGAAGAAGACCTCTCCTCTCGGAGTTCAAGTGGCAGTTTGCACAATAAGAGCTTCTCTGGTTTGGAGAGAGTATTTTTGTACCAAACAAAAGTGGTATTATTGAAGAGAGAGAAAGAGGAGGCTCCGTGTGGCCACCAGGGACCTTGGTAGTTAACTGTTGAACTGAACTGAGATCTGTTTCCTGCTCTGAGTAGGAAGTCATTCACAGGTTCACACAGAACAACCGAGCGTCTTATTAAGTGAAAAACAAACTTTGTCTGGTGGTTTCCCTGAAGGTGAAAGTTTCTTTACTTGATAAACATCATAAAATAATGTTTATGATCTGATGATGCACATGTGAGCTCATAGGAGATGAAATATAGATATTTAAAGTCATAGTAAAAGAAAAAGAAAAAGCATGGATTGAAGTTTGCTGAATACAAAAGGGGGCCTTCACACATCAGGCTGACCTTTGACCTTTGAATCACAGCCGACCTTTCTGGGTCATGGTCTTCACCCCCGCTCTTCTTCTGTGGAATCTTCATCTTCTCGTCGTCTGAGAAATTCATGATGAAAGTTTTAGGCTCGTGTGTGAAAGTATTATGGCGTAAAACAATAACGCTGGCTTTGAAAATCCCATAATAACTTCAAAATGTTTAAGTTAAGTGCTAATATCTTTGAGGTAAAAACACATTGAATGATAATTTAATCGTAGAAAATCACTTTTCTGCTCTTATCACATGTTTTACTGCCACAACTCACACGTTGTCTCATCATAAACAAACGAACTCCATCTGAAACATTAGTAACATCTGATAAAACACACTTTAAAGACTTTGTCTTTCTGATAATTCAGACGTTTCTGAGAGAGAAGACTGAGGCACATGTCTCTCCCTTCAACACCACAAGTGCAATGCATGATGGTCTATCGAGCTCGGCTAGTGACCATCAGTTGTACACTACGTCTCCCGATGCATTGTGGGAAACAATGAGCAAAGCTATATAGGGTATAAAAAGATCACTTATCATTCCTACAGCACTATAAGATGGAGAACTCACTCTACTGTGATTAGTGAGTGTTTAATTTGATGAGAATGATATTAATGAGGTGTGAAGTGATGCTGTTAGATATGTGGTGTTACTCATTTACATTAGCAGCTGGTTCTGACATATAATGTACTGAAGTTATATAGTGGTTATATCTTATTTCAACAGCAACACTTCACAATAATAAGGAAAAATTATAAACCAAATTAAAGTTGGTGTAAAGTTTAAAGCTCAGCTGCATAAAACGACCCTGGAGTTTCCCTCTAGAGCCTGACAGGAAGTAGGTAGGAAGTAGGTAGGAAGGAGGCAGGAAGAAGGTAGGAAGGAAGCTTGAAGGAGGCAGGAAGGAGGCAGGAAGAAAGCTTGAAGGAAGCAGGAAGGAGGTAGGAAGGAGGCCGGAAGGAAGCTTGAAGGAGGCAGGAAGGAGCCAGGAAGGAGGTAGGAAGGAGGCAGGAAAGAAGCTTGAAGGAAGCAGGAAGGAGGCAGGAAGGAGGCAGGAGGGATGTGGGCTCTGTGACGGCGGCACAGTCTCATAAAAACATGTGTCGGCTCCAGGAAACACACTCAGCGTCTTCGGATTAAACCGAAGTGATCGCAGACCCACCGAGGTTATTTGAACCTTTATTACTTCTCCCGTGTGAGTCTCTTGTCGGAGCTGGTTAGCTTCCCCCCCCACCTACATGGTTGCTGGAGGATTTGAATAATTCATGCTATCTGCGTTATTTATGTATTCGCTTATTCATGAAGGCACAAATGTGTATGTGCCAGGTTGCTGCTGGGGAGGAAAATGAAGACATCCGCTGAGTTCACGGTGGCCGAGGAGCAGTTTCATTCCACATGGCTGTTCTCCCTCTGTTGTTCTAATGGTGTCATGAAATTGGATTGTGAACGAGTCATCGTTTCACAAAGGGAGCGTGACCGATGCGTGTTGTGTGGCGGCGGCTGAGCGGACAGACGGAGGCTTGTTCTGCCTTTTGTCTTCCTCCCTGACTGACTGAATGTCACCCTCACTTCCATCGCTTCTCCGGAGAAACAAAACGAGGAGTGTGGAGCCCGCGGGAGCCCGGGGCCGGGGCTTCCCTCAGCCACCATCACTAATCTCATTTACTGCCTCGTCCTCTGACAGGAGGCAGAAACAGACGGAGAGTAATCGGGAGAAGATGAGGGAGTGGAGGAGTCAGGAGAAAGACGTGGAGAGTCAGGAGATAAGAGTGAAGGCAGGAAGCCGGCAGCAGATAGCGATAACGGCTGCATCACAGAGCTGCGCTGCCGGAGCTGATGGAGCTGATGGAGCTGATGGAGCTGATGGAGCTGATGGAGATGATGGAACTGATCTGAGAGCGTTGACATGATGGAGAAAACCCCCGAGTATCAAACTCCAAATCCTGTTAAACTCCGTAATCCTCACACACAAACAGTTCCATCGAGACATGCTGCTCCTCACTTTGAAATCAGCAGAAGTTCAGTGCGTCTGTAAATCTCAGTGAAAAGTGCAAATCACTAATACATTTAAAATCTCAATCTTTCAAACTAAGGTGTTTGTACATTTTCAGCCCAAAAAACTTTAATTTAGTCGAGAAAAATAATAAATTATTGCAAAGTATTATTTTTTTTTTTTAAATGGACTGAATCGATATTTAGAAATATACATTCCCGGAAATACTTATTTGTATTTAACTGTTAAATAATGTTCCCAAAATTGAAGCAAAAACATCTGGATCGCCCCCTTGTGGTCAGCTGCAGTATTGTTAGTCAACCCCGCCTCCTCCAGGTTAGCACATGGGACTTTGGGCAGTACATGAAGATGGACTACATGACATTCGAATAGGGAAGCCAAAGCATCTTGATCTCCCCCTGGTGGCTGACTGCAGTATAACCTGTCTCCTCCATATTGTGCTATGTTGGCTCTGTCTTTTTATTTTATACTTGTGTATTCTTATTAACTGTTTTGTCTTGAGTCTCTATATATTTCTATTCTGTGCTGGAGCAACTGTAACGGAACCCAGTTTCACTGCAGTATTTCAGATTCTGATCAGAACCTCATCTCACAACGTGTCTCTTTAAACTCTGTGAGGTTTGTTTACATTTCTCTGGTGATGAACCAACAGCTCGGCTGACAGATGTACTTTCATAAATCTTGTCAGGTAAGATTTACCTGGAAGCTTAAAGAGTTGGCAGAGAGCTGGGTCTCAGGGCGCGGATGGAGATTTGACGGATTGACTCGGGTCTGTAAATGACAGCCTGCTTCCTCCTCTGCTCTGATTGGACGAGCTGTTAGCTCTTAATTATCCTGGCGGGTGAGTCGGCGTGAGGCTGTTAGCTAAAGTCCTCCGACGCGAGGAGACCGAGAGAGGCGGATCCATCTGGGCAGGAATATTTTAATGTTCAGTTTCTGATTTTAAGGTTTGGCGGTCACAGCGGTCCCCAGAGATGGAATCTGATTCGCTGCTGCTTTCCTAATATTTCTTCTGCTCCAAAGCGAGAAGAGCTGCGGGGAAATCTGACGGCGTGACTGATGGAATGAACGGCAGGGAATCTCCCAGAAAACACTCGGCTGAATGACGCCGCAGTCATCAGCGGCGCAGGATGATGATGGCGAGGACAGAGGGGAGTCTGACAGCTGAGAGCGGCGGGAGGAGACAGAGGGAAGACGCTCTGGTGATCGAAACGAAAAACACGTCGGCTGCAGAAAAAGGTTTGTTAAACAAGTCGTCGCCAAAAAACTGAATCTAGAAAATCAGAGATCACAAAGTCCTTTGGCCTTTTTCTGTCAAACTTCACTTTTCAAACGAAACCGCGTCCAATGAGCTCAGAGGGAGAAACAGGACACACCCACCATCCGTTCATTTAAAGGAACAATCCGTTACTTTGATAAATAACTATAAATAAAATACAACCAAACATGTGACAAACATACATGAAGAACTTCAATTAACAAAACTAATTTGAACTAAGATTTTTAAGTCTTAGTTTTTCCTGAAAAAATTCTTCTCAGTCCTCAAGTGATTTTATAGTTTAATGTGATGCAGGTTTAAAGTTATGACTCTTTCTCATTAAAGAAATCCCTCCTCTCTCCACTGTCTGATTTACAGTGTGACTTTAAATCACCTGATTATTCTATATTCTTATTAAGTTACCGCTGTCCCTCGTTACACTTTCAAACACTGGGAACTCTGTGACCTCACCAGCTTTTGAAATACAACTTTCACATAAGTTTCCAAAAGTTGCCACCAAATGTATAAAGCTGTAAAAGACGTGTCCTGAATTTTTTAAATGTGATGGATGCTGCATGGAGGGATGATGTAAGAGGAAGAATTAAATTAACCCAGTGAAGCCAACTTCTCTTGATCGCCCTCTGGTGGCTGGCTTCAGCACCTCCTCCATGTTGACAATGGGACACGGACCAAACTCCAAAACATCAGAGATATTTTGCTTCATTTCTGGACGGTGGGAGGAGGCGGAGAAGCATCGTCCATCTTTCCACAGTTTATGATCTAATGTGGGATGGGGTTTGTGTGTGTATGCTTGAGTGTGTGTGTGTGTGTCTCTTTCCCTCATCACACAACCCATGAATAATTAAACATAAAGTTTTGAGTCTGTGAATCCTGACGCTCTCGGAGACAAAGGGGACGAGGGTTTTGTTTTCCCGTCCACCTCTGCCCCCCCCCCCCCCGTCTTCTTCCCCAAGGTGAACGACTGTCTCTGCATCGGGGGGGGGGCTGCTGACCTGAATCTTTGATGGCACCCGAGGCTCCGTAAGCAATAACCGAGCGACGGCCGTTTGCTGGAGGAAACAAACATCCCGATCAAACCGGCCTCGTTGTTCGATTCCACCACACGAACGTGTTCATGACACTTTGGAACCCCCCCCCCCCCCCCCCCCAGGAACGTGACTTTATACATGTGGACTGCCGTCGGTGCGCTTCACTGGCTCTGCTTGTGTCCCTGCAGACACCCAAGCCCCCCCCCTCAGAGCCGGTTTACGGAGACGTGAAGATTCCAGACGACAGGAGGCTCACATGAAACCAAATGAGGGATCAGTTGGTTTTAATAACTTCACAATAACAGTGTAACTCACCCAGAGAACGACTGCAGCTGCAGTTTGCTCACAAAGAAGAAGACAAGTGAGCGTTTTCATGAAAGAGTGAAAACGGCAGCAGGTCGGTGAACGAACCTCTCGGCTGCTGGAGTTTAGAAACACAGTTCAACTCCCTCCAGCTCCGGCACAGAAAACAAGGTGTGGGATCAACTCCTCTGTTATTAGTATCTGGATTCTTCATGTTTTATGAATCAATGTTTGCTGCTCACTGTTTGAATAAAAGTTGAAACTGAAGTGAAGAAAATTCCTCTGGAAATCAAGTTTTCAGCTTAAACAAAGTCTCCAGCAACTTTGAAACTGGAGTTCGGCTCGGACGCAAGTTTCTGTCCTCACCTGACCCAAGAATGATGATGCAAGAATATGAAAACATCTATAGAAGAAGATATGATTCTCTTTACTCCTGTCGAAAGAACCGTGAGTAAAATACAAATGATCCTCCAGCCAAACACTTTGTGTCTCGTGTGTATTCAGCTTAACTAGAACTGAAGGACGAGTTCTTCACAGGAGATTCTGAGAAAATGTAAACAAATTATATAAAGTATTAAAAAATCATGAAATCCTCCATTTATATAATATAATACTGAAATCAGCCTGAAAACATGCAGGTCTGTAAAAAGGACAGGATTTCATGCTGAAGACTTTGTTCTTTATCATTTCACGTTTATTAATAAACTTCTTATCGTCTCACGCTTCAACACCAGAGAGGAACTAATGGTTATTACGTCTGCATGTGTAATTTACACAGTTCACGTTTTGCCCTGCGTGTTGCCTCGCAGGCGACACAGTTTGACGCCGGGTCTGAACGCAGCCGGACTGAGAGACCAGCAGGTTCCACTCACCACTGGATGATTTAAAATATCTTTATAATTAAACATTAATACTCCATATACTCGATGGAAGAGTTGAAAACCACAGGAGGCAGCAGTTTGTGCTGATGCAACATTTCTCACATCATATTAAGTTCTATACATGGTTATGGTTTTTGTTGTGTATATTATGAACGTACATACAACACATACAATGAATCTAAACTGAATACAGAAATCAAGAGAAGGAAACAGAGACAGTTTGTGTTCAGGTTCCACGTCGTGAAGCTCGAGGTCCATTTAAGGAGCTAAACTAAATATATAAACATCATGAATTATACATATAATAAGTGATTTACAGTTTTTTTTCTGACTCTTTTCCCACATTTCAATGTGAGTAAATAGCCGATAGGTGCAAACACTGGAACACAATGATTCATATTAGTGTGAAATTATTAATTTATAACCGACATTCAACATTTTTCTTTCCCGCTCACTTTGGTTAAATCTGTGTTGTTGTTTTTTTCTTCGGGACTTTTCAATGTTTGAAAATCTTTCAGGCTTTCCAGGAAACATTAATTAACATTTTAACCCTGTGAGATTCTACAGTTCTGTAGAATTAAAAGCTCTTTCGTTTTTAAACGTTAACGGAAACAGACGCTGCGGCGGAAATTAATGCAAATGTGAGATAATATAGTGATTTTAAATTCTTGGTATTTGTTTTTTTAGAAGTCTCCGGGCGTCCTGAGACAGAACGTGTCCAAAAAAAGAGAAATATTAGGCGATGAAGGCGGAGAGAGGAGCTTTGTTGTGTCTCATTATTCGTGGGCGTATCAGCTTCCGAACACAGCGGCTCCACGCTGCCAAGCCCTTTCTGGAGGCAGAGGCTAAGTAAGCACGCCGCCGCTGCCAGCAGTTTGTTGGCAAACGCTAACCGCCACCTGCTGCTGCTGTCGAGGTGGCGTGGCTGCGACCTGGCACCGCGTCTGGCAGCCGGAGAGCCGGAGAGCCAGCCACGTCCCCCGAGGGCCCGGATCAGTCACCGGCAGCCAGAACCCAGCTCCCACTGTGGAGGATTTCAAGGGTGTAACGCACAATGTAAACTTCCCTTTTTTATCATTTCCTCACTGTCACGGCTGAGACGACTGAGATGGAGAGAGGAGGAGACAGGAGGGGAGAGGAGGAGAGAGGAGGAGAGAAACGATAGGTGCCCTGTGGAGTTTTAGATGCACACAAACAGATGTAGTGTTTACATCCAGGAGAACACGCAGCGTCTCCTCCAGGTCCAGCAGACGTGAGGGATGTGTCCTCAGGAGCAGATTCCTCGTGCTCGACCTGCCTGGGCTGGTTTCTGTGCACTGGTGTTGTTGGTGTTTCTGGAGCAGTGGAAAAGTGTGAAGCCATTTGCAGGGATTGATCTGCGTCACCTGCTGGTGTCAGTGTTGTTTGTTGCAGGTTTTAATAGATTTCCTTGATTTGATCTGAGAATAGTCTTCATCATCTGTCCCCTGATGATGAAGAGGATCAGCAGCTCGGCTCCGGGCTCCTTCTGGGCGTCCGGGCTCCAACACCGAATCCAAACTCATCAGTAACGTTTAGCTTGTTCTCTCTGAGCTCTGCCTACGAGGAGGCTGGGATCCTGAAATAGATCGACTGGTAAACTGACGCTGCCCCCCCGACCCACCTGTCCGTCTCCTGCTCCAACTTCCCCCCCGATCACAAACAAGACCCAGAGAGCAATCACCCATTCTTACAAAGAAGATAAGAACTTTATAATAATAGTTAATTAGCTAATGTATCTTATTTTTCTAACCCACAGCTGAGACGTTTTCCTTTTCAAGGCGTTTACAGATTGAGTTGAAAGCGACAGGTGAACACTGGAGGCTCTTCAGTGGGACGCGTCCTCTCCTGCTGCTGCTGCTGTGTTAATGATCTGCAGATTATTTATAACCTCCTCAGTCGGACCGGAGCAGGAAGCGTCACCGTCACGGAGCTGCTGATAAAACCTCTGTTTCTGCCTGACGGGGAAATCGTTTCTCATGATTCTGAGGCGAGGAAAAGCATTTTTTTTTCGTCTCAAGATTCAAGTCAGGCTCAGGAAGAAGCAAACGGGTGCCGGTGTTTTACGGTGAGAGTTTAAAACGTGGAGGACATCGAGTCACAGAGTTAACGAGACGTGGGGCCGGTGTCAGCCTCCGTCGAGTGACAGCCGGCTGCAGTGACTCAGGGAAACAAGGAGACCCCAGCTGTCAGCCGTCAATCACAGCTCACCCACTCGTTAATGACTTATTAATTAACTCGAATCAATTAATCCAAGCTGCAGGGGAGGAAACCACATTTATATTTAACATTTAATAAATAACCCCATGACAGATTGAAGGTGAGACGCTGGTCAGTTTTCAGACTCTTAGTTTGCTCTCAGCCTTTAAGTCTGAATCTGTTTCAGAAGAATCGGGACACGAGGCTCCGGCTGCTCCTGCTTCTTCCATCTGTGTGTGAGAGCAGTTTGAAACGTGTATGCAGCTGGAGACGCTTCACGATGGAGGTTGAACGAGCGATGAAAGGAAAGAGATATGAGCTGAGGTTACAGAGACTTGTGTTGGAACAGAAGTGAGACGACAGAGACACTTTAAAACCCGTAATGTGTGAAATGCAGACGTGATGCACACATGTGGAGAGAATCATGTCTGAATAGCATATCATTATCTCCATGTCCTTCATGATTCCATGTCCACAAATAGAATAAAGATGTTAGAGACTTGTGCAGAAAATCCTCATGTTTTAAATTGTCTCCAGTTTCACAGTGATTCACGTTCATGGGTAAACGAGAACAGTTTAAAGTTTGCACTCTTTAAGGGAGACGTCTCGTTTCCTGTGATGTGTTGTGAAGGTTTTTGTGAATGTTAAAGTTCTGCAGACGTCTGAGGTAGAAGGAACTTTGTGTCATGAAGGAAGATGCTGAAAGATCTGTTGTTGCAAAGTTTGTTTTTTCACCTTGAAATGCATCTTCAGGATAAATTAATATATTTATAATTTAATTGAAAACGTGTGGATGGTTAGAACTGTTCTCCTCCTCTCGTTGCAGCTCGTTTCCTCTTCAGATCCCCGACCTTGTCTTCGAGCTCTGCAGTGAAGACTCTCGTCTCTGAACACACGACGTCCAGACCAGACGTCCTCCACCGTCTCCCTCTGTGGTTTCACTCCTCTTGAGTCCTCACGTGCGGCTGCAGCTGCTCAACAACACAACTGTTCAATCTGAGCGTCGGCTGCAGTTTCCTTTAATATTCCTCCCGAGCTCCGAGTTCACGTTCAAACACAACATCACCTCCGAGCATCCAGCGAGTGCTTCTGTCGGGATAATGTGAGCGGTGTGATGTGTTGACCTCTGACCTCCACTGAGTGTTTTCACTCCTACAGCATCTCTCTCTCTCTCTCTCTCTCTCTCTCTCTCTGCCTCCGTCCTCCCACTCATCGCTCTTCCCTCCATCATCCAGCCGCCGCTTAATTTCACACGGAGCTTCGATCGACAGCCGGCGTCGCTCTGAGAGACGAGAGAAACACAAACAGTTAGCGTGACTGTTACTGTTCAGGGGTCACAAGGTCAAACAAGGTCAAACGAGGTCACGACTAAAAGACCGAACTTCTCAAAACTCTCTGCTCCTCCGTCACAGCTGATTAAGATTAAGATTAATTTATTCGTCCCAAACACATGCACAGACAGCAAAGGCACACTCATGCAGGTATTGAAATGTAACCTCTGCTTTTGACCCATCTGGTGCAGGACACACAGAGCAGTGAGCGACCATGTACGGCGCTCGGGGAGCAGATGTTGGGGGAGTAAGGTGCCTTGCTCAGGGGCACTAGTCAGGGTAGGGAGACTCTTGGATGTTTGGACAGATCAATCCAGGTCATCTTTTGTTGTCTCTCCGTGGAGTCGAACCAGAGACCTTCTCTGCCCATAGTCCAAGTTTCTGCCACTGGACCAACGCCTCTCCTCTGACCTCAAACCAGAATATTTCAACTGCTCGATGAC
Source organism: Platichthys flesus (assembly GCF_949316205.1). Lineage (NCBI taxonomy): Eukaryota > Metazoa > Chordata > Actinopteri > Pleuronectiformes > Pleuronectidae > Platichthys > Platichthys flesus. The sequence goes on along the minus strand of NC_084952.1, from coordinate 1,158,277 downwards.
ACAAAAACATAAAAAAGTAATAATAAACTCAATCTCTGTATCTCCTCACCGACAGGAGAGCGACATGCTTTGAGGAAGTTCCTTGAGTCGGCGGTAGAAACGAGCCCGACCCTCTGGTGGACGACTCCTGAAGCTGAAACATCAAATGAACTTCAACAGATGAATAATGAAAAATGAGTTCCCTCTCACAAACACGAGTGAGGCGGCTGGTAATGGTTGCGTGTTGTTGCAGAATCCCAGCAGCAGCCAGGCAGTGACAAATAATGGTGAGGAAAACACATCCAGTGTTTCTCCGTCTCTTCCTCCAGACGTTTTCATTATTCATGCTCTTCTCTCAGCTTCACAGAGCGAGGGGACCAGGACGAGAGGAGACCACGACGGCGTCTGTGGATTCACTTCACGTTGGATCTTTTAAATTGATACCACGGATCATTTCTCATCCTGTGACCAGGTTTACTTCATCTGCTTCCTGGTGACACCAGCACACACGTGACCAGTGTCCGTGACCGCTCGTCCATCCAGTGACCTCAGCTTCTTCAGGATCGAGGACCAGAGGGACCCAGCAGAGCGCGGTGTCCCAAACATCTGTCTCCAGCTCTGCTTGGGGGATCTGATGGGATATGTGGTCCCCCCTCCAGGAAGTGTCTGGGTCCACCAGGGTCTGATTAAAACTGTGGTGAATTGAACCTGAGCACTGTTGACACCAAGTTCCTCTGTTTTCTGAAGAACTGGACGTTTTCTAGAATCTTCTCTCAGCCTCTGAATCCGACATGAATCATTTCACAGCTCAAACCTTTTGGCTTCTTTTATAAATCATTGTCTTTACCTTTCAAACTGAATAGAAACCAACAGGAGCAATTTTTCAACATTTCCAGTTCAGTTCAAATTGTTTTGGTTGTTTTATTGATTTACAGTCAAAGTTAAAGTTCTTGGTTGTTTCCTGTGTTTGAGAAAATCTGCTTTTATCTGAACCACAACCTCCAATAACCTTCTTCTAGACCATCAAGTAACAAATACCTGGTCAGTAGAACTTGGTCAGTGGCTCGTCTGTAGAGCTTTGGTGCTGAGAAGTAACGAACTTTGTTGGTGGTCTGAAAGCTCAGGGACCAATCACAGCAGGGAATCAAACTGGAGCTCACGAGCTGCTCAGGAATCGATCTCACGAGTATCAGAGATGTTTATATAAATGATCTGATGAAACAAATCTGAGCAGAGATTTAATTTGGGTCCATTCGGCTGTGAAAAGTAAATAAAACTGATGTTTTGATCCTATGTTTATTTAAATACTTCATAATAACAACACAGTTATTACTGTACGAGTCGTCCTGTGTCGAGCTGCTCGTCGTTTTTCAGATCAGCTGATCGATCGTGGACAATAATAATGATAATAAAGCTAATTATGCTTTTAATCAGTCATTTCCTCCAGAGAACAGAAATCATTAGAACCATTAAAGTGCAAACTGACCTGCTGTCAGTCACCTGACACAGATTCCTGTCCTAACAGGAAGTTGTGTCTCCTTCTATGTCCTCAGATAAAAGACAGCAGCAGGTAACTGACGGTCCAGCGTCCAAAATCACCTCCAGATCCTCCATGCATACACTCACTTCCTGTCTGACAATTTGTCTTCAAAGTAAAAGCCTGTTTGTATCGTTGCGAATTTACAGAACTTTATTTTTGATAAATGAACAGCATCAATTATTCTATGAAACATTAATATTAATGATGATTAATAAGACACACAACTTCATGTAATTCATTCTCTGTTTAAAAGATGTAAATTAAATCTGTGCTGAGGATCATGGCTCGTTTCCTATAAGACCAGCAGTGTGGGTTACTGAGGTGTGTGTGTGTGTGGGGGGGGGGGTGTGTGTGTGTGTGTGTGTGTGGAGGTGTTGGACAACTGTGGCTGGAAATCTAAAAAATGTAAAAATGATTCAGCCTGCAGACTTAGCAGCAGATGAATTATTGATGGACAGTATCAATAATGCATCATCAATAGAAACCAGGAATTCTTCCTGAGGCCTCTCAAGCGAACACACACACACACACAGTTTAATACTTTATATGTTCACACAATATTTCATAAATAACGGCAAAGCAATAATCACAGTATGAAACAATGTATGCTACTGTTTACATACGACTGTCGAACGGTCAAACGTTCCACCGGGAAACGTGACTGTTAATCTATCACACACACACACACACACACAGACACACACAGACACACACATACAGAGGAACATTGACTCTGCTGTCGCATGTTCCCATAATGACATGCCTGACGGGAGAGGAATGCTAACAGAAGCTAACAGAAGCTAACGGTCTCACAGTCAGATCTTCTGCAGCAGTGACACTGTCGAGGTCTGATCATAATTCATAATTCTGTGTTTAATTGTTTTTACACCTCAAACCTCTTAAAGAAACAGAATTACGCTGGAAGAAGGCTCGCCAAGGCCAAAGAACTTAAATTCAATCAAGCTGCACCAAAACTCACAAACTCATAAATATCAGCTCCCTAAATATGAAACTGTTGAAAAAAGTCATAATGTGAAGAAAGTGAAAACTTGAACCTGATCCTGATTCCAGACCTTCTCAAAATCTCAGGGATTTTTTTTAGATTCCTGCTAATAATTTAATTAATAAACATTTAAAGTATTTACATTAATGTTCTGAACTTGGTGACATGGATGTGGTCACGTGTGCCGGAGTCGGGGGTTCGGGGGGGATAGCGTGTCGCTGAGGATGAGGAGAAGCAGGTTCACATGAGAAGCTGAAGACACCGACGCTCCCCGAGGTTTTGAATAACACAACGCAGCCTGATGGCTCCTGTCAGGAGGAGCTCAGGGAGCGACGCACAACCAGGCAGCAACGCACAACAAGGCAGCGCTGCCTGCAGACACACAACTCGGTTTTAAAGTTCTTTCATCCTCACAAACCCTGATGTTCGGTCTGAAACAGGAGAAAATGAACGAGAGGGTTTAATAGAGAAGAGAATGAAGCTCCTGGCGGCAGTGTGAGGATACACACATTGTGACACTCGGTTGTGATTAGTCATATTAGTTTTTACCTGTTTGTTCTTTGTCTCAAATATAATAAATGTGAAACAACAACGACGAGAAGCAGCCGAGAGTTTTTCTCTGACACTGTTTTCAACGTTACTGTTTCTCAGTCTTTATAATAAACATTTAAACTGGTCAAATAAAGACAAAGTGTCACAAAACACTTTATCGAGGGTGATTCATAAACCCACTGAAAATAAACTACTGCATAAACATTTATTTACTCACTTAATTCTCAGGAAAACTGTGACAACATTGAGGAACAAACACTGAAACATTAATATAAAATTACCCAGAGTTCATCAGTGCTCAGGACTGAAGAGGTGTGGCCTCACTTGAGAGAGATTTAGATTTTTATTTGAAATAATTAGCAACTTCATCCTACACTGTGTTTCTGTACACATTAACATTTATGTCATTTTTAGTATCTGTCTTATCTGTTCACCTCTTTTCTCTTAATAATCCTCAAAGTACACGCATGTACGAGGCATGTAACGTTTCTCCTTCCTCCCCACATGTTTGTGCCGCCCCTCCGCTGTGGTTGGTGGAGGCCGAGGGAGAGGGCGGGGCCAGGCGACTGTAACTTTTACCAGATGAATTAGTGTTTCCTCCTGATGCTGAACTTCCTGCTTTCAGGATAAACAACAGATTCAAGAGGAAAAAGTTCTTTGTTGTCATAAGATTCACATTTTGACAAAAGGAATAAACAATACTTCTCTTTTCACTTTGGCTCAAATGCTGTGAGAAGGTTTCGGCCTCTGAGTGGCCGGAGGTCTGGAGGAGACACCTAAACCAGTCCAGACTTTTGAACTTGTTTCATCAAGATCAAATCAGAGAAGTGAACGAACAAAAGAAAATTGAAAAGAAAGTTGTTTGGTGAAGAAAAAAGTGACACAAAAACTTCTATTAAACTTAAAACTAAATATCTCAACGTGAGACTTAATGGACGGTGGATTTTCCAGATTGAAGAAGATTCTTAACGACTTTAACGCAGCAGAAAAACCAAGGTGACAGTTCAGAGGAAAATGTTCTATCTAACATATAACTGAAATTAACGTGCAACAAAGACGCGGGACTGACTTCAAGGAGCTGGGTGAAATAGTGTGAAATAGTTTAATATAAGATATTACCACCATGATCCTTGATTGTGTTCTAAGGTGAGTGGTGATTAGCAGAGTTAGATTTGAACCAAACATGGTAGACGTCAGAGCTGGGCTGCAGTTCACCTAGGGGGCAGTCATGAGGTGAATTTATCAATAATCACTTATTATTAGGTCGTTCATACAGCATCACCTAAAGCGAACCATTGTCTGTAACTCACAGTGTGAAGTACCACAGTTCAGTCTGTGTTGTTTTGGTTTATCTGACAGATTTGTGGTGTTTTGAGTTTCGTCTTTTTTCTGCAGCTTCAGAACAAGAAGTCGTGAAACTCTGAGAACGAGTAAGAAGCGTCTCGGTCTCAGGCAAACGGCCGGGTCACACACATGTTGTGCAGCAGCAGGACAAACGCACACTTTCCCCCGTCTTAAATAGCGAGCGCCAGAGACACAGAAATAAAGAGTGAGAAAATACCAATTAAATATTTTGAAGGGGGGTGTTGACCTCGCTGCTTCCTCCTTCCTGCAGCGGTTTCATCACTGCAGCAGCTCTCACAGTCTCACACTGTTTTAATAAGACCACAACTTCCCCCTTATCGCTAATAAAGCTTCTCAGTCTGCAGCCGTCAGATCTGCTGAGAGGCTTTTGTCGCAGAGACATTAAAACTTTAACAGATCAACGCTCCGGTCACGAGCACATCTGGACACATCCGATCTGAAAGGGACCGAAAAGACGAGGACGATCGAACCATCTGCAAACCCAGTGGCACAGAATATTATCACACTCCAACAAATATACATTCAAATCCAGAAACCACATCCAGATCGGATTCTCAATATGAACCCTGAGACCAGAACCGACCTGATTCATTCTGTATCTAAACTCTGGAATACCTGCAGTAGAAAAACTTGTAAAGCAGTTTTCTGAATATAATTACTTCCTGAACTTGCCTCAGTTCCTCTAGTAACAGACAGGATCCCACTCCTCTGCCCCCCCCCACCCCCACCCTCCGCCGCCAAGGTGACGATGAAGAGTCTCCAGCAATTCTCCTCCTCACCATCACACACAAACACCCACACACACACACCCACACACACACAATTTAGTCTCTTTCAGAAGACGGTACATTGACTTAAATAGAATTCCTTAAAACAACATAAAAGTTTTTGATTTGCATTATTGGATTCGCTTATTGTCCCCATAAGGACAAGTCCCCAGGATGTGTCCATGTGAACAGGTTCTCAGCAACACCTGAACACACACACACACAAACACACACACAAAGAGACACACACACAACCACACACACACTGGGCCCTGAAGCTTTATTCTCATCTCTATTAGTTTGCTTATGAAGAAAAGGACCAATCGAAAGCCAACACTACACTTAACCTTCATCCTCGCTTATCAACAAGCACATTCAGACAGATGTGTGTGTCTGTGTGTGAGTGTGTGTGTTTGTTTGTTTTTCCTTCTGATGTTTTCCTCTTCGTTGTGATCCGTCCTCCGTGACCTTTGCCCCGGAGCTTTATTGTTTTCTCGGGCGATGTTGATGAGACTCCAGCCGCCTGTTGTTCCTCTTCTCCTTCTCATTGTGGCGTTGAGGTTTGTGGGCGGCGCCATGCGGACGCACCACAGGAAGCAGATCTGGATTCAGAGCGTTTGACTGCCTGATCTGTTTGTGACTCTGACTTGTTTTCCAGGAAGCGTGAAGCTGAACTCGTATCTGAACTCTGAACTTTTCTGTTTTCCTCCACTGGTTATTGCAAATTACTCCAAATGTGAGATTAATTAAGTGTTCGTCTGATAAATGGTTTTATTAGATGTTATCATGCAAGGTGGTTGTTCCTGGCTGCATTGTTAGCATGCTAGCATTTAGCTGCACACACGACTGCGGTGAATCTTCTCAAGAGACACAAACAACAACACAAACACCCACACACATGTTGTCTGAGCCCCACCCGACCTCTAGAGAGGAAACATGAACCAGTGATTATCCATTAGAAGCTGAAGCACGAGGCGGCAGGCGACACACACCATGTGACTGCAGGGAGGAGAGCCAATCAGCTGCTGAGGGTTCGACCTCATCCGGGTCGGAAACGCTGCAGAACAACAGAACCTGTTCTCCACAGACCGGGTTCCCCATCGTTCTCTTAACAACACGACCGACGTGAACGAGTCCGTGTGACTTCGTTTATTTGACGACATCTTGCTTTTGTTCAAATTGTTCATGAATCCACTCGTAGTTTAATTTGGACAAAAGCAACTGCAAATATGAGTTTAACAAGAGAAAGTATTTAAATAAAAAAAAAATTATAGTATGATATAAAAATTACTCAAGAATTCCTACATTTTCACCACTTTCTAATCTTCTGCAAACGAGGGTAACGATTGGAGCAAATTGAAGCCAATTAATTTGCCTGAAAAAATAAAATAATAATAATAATAATCCTTACAAATTTAAATAGGGCCTCCCGCTGTTCGGTGCTCGGGCCCCATTTACATCTAAAGATACGGGAGACCAATTATTAACTTCATAACTATTTCTTATTTCATCCAAATATCATTAATGAATTAAATTTTCAATTTTGGGAATATTGGTTATACAAATAAAATATAATTGATACTTGTATGATCTTAGTTATAATTATAAATTAAAATTTCATGTCTATTATGAGCTTTTGAAAGTTACTTATTGAATTAAAGGTTATTCTCACTGATTTGTTTTTGCATCGTGTGAATTTACTTTTATCTGTTTTTCACATTTAGACTAATTTGTCTTATTAACTGTACAACACTTTGTAATCTCTGTTTTTGATGATAAATCAATAAACTTGGCTCCAACTTTAACTCCTCCTCTTTAACTTTAACTTTACACCAACTGAAGCCTGAACGTTTTCTACCACACGTGAATATTCCCGACGTCTCATGTGTCTGTTAGATTTCTGTATTGAGCAGAAACGTTTTGCAGATCAGAGATCAGCCGCTCAGAGTTTAAATCCACTGATCACTCGCTTCAGTTTGACTTTGTTCTTTTGAACCAATCGTCTGTTGACTCTCAGACGCTGGGATTGAAGTGAAGTCCTCACAACAAAGTTTCCCTCAGACGTCTCGTGAACCTCGTGGACATCTGAAGACGCTGTGAGGACGTCTTGTGAGACGTCTTGTGACAGTTGGGGCCGGAGCGGATGTGCTGGTGGAGATAAAGGAGCTGGTCCTGAGGGATCAGGCTGCTCTGTCTGGACCTCAGCTGGGGCTCATGGCAGCAGAACACACACGGAGCTTGGCATTAATATGGATGTCCACCAGGCGCCTTGTCCTCTGCCTCCACGTTTCTCTTTGTGCGCTGCCACGGCCCAACGTGTGCCAGTGAATAGCATTAACAACATGGCAGCCACCTCCAGCATTGCCAAGGTCATTAATAAACATCCTCAGATGGCTCAGAAGGATCGGCTGCAGTCAGAGGCGGCGTCCGGACGAGTCGCCGCTGCGCTCGGATCAGTTTGCCTGAAAGTTTCCAGTTCATAAAAATCCGGTGAGAGTCACACGGATCTGACAAACTCCTGCTCCAGCTGCCTCCTCATCTACTGACCTGGAAACTTCAGGAAACGTTACCTTTATTTTGAAGGGACAGAACCAGGTCTCTGAGGAAGTTTCTTCTCCTGGAGACTGACGCTGATTCAGATGTTCTGAAATCTATAACCCTCATCATCTCAGAAGGGTTCGTTATAGGTCGGGTGAAAAATCAACGAAGTTTAGATGCTTCAGTCATTTTTGTTTCAGTCTCTGGTCCGAGTGGATCGATGTGAAGGCTCCTGCAGCTCAGGATTACACAAGCAGGAGAAGGGTGTTTCAAAAGTCTAATTCTTATGAGCTATATTTATATATATATATATATATATAATATCTATAGATATAAGAGACATTGTACATTAAAAAAGACTGAACTAAGAAAGAGAAGTATCAGATTCTGTTAAAAAGAAATCCTTACATTTGAGAAATAAACTCAACACTGGAGAAACAAAAAGAAAACCTCATTCAAATCTTGAATTAGTTTTATTTAATTAATTCACAACATTAGTTATTTTTCAATATGCCTCAGTTGTTTTTCTTTATATATAAATACTGTAAAAGAGTACAAGTCATGTTCTTGTGGATTTTCTGCATCCGGAGGAGAAGCCTCACACGACCACAGTAATTATCAGATCATCAGTCTCTGTCTTAAATCTCCATTAGAACCAACTGATGAATAATTGAATGTGAAGGAAGCACTTGAGAAACCGTGTGTGAGCAAACAGGAAGTCAGAGTCTGACCTCACGTCCCGACAGCAGAGCTTATTCTCCAATGACGAAACGGATGCAAACATATCAGTGGATCACTGAGACTCTGTAGAGTCACAAGGTTTATTAATCAAACTTGTGTTTCAAAAATATAATAAAACAAAACCAGGGCTGAGTTCATTTCACTTAGCAAAACATTCATTTAAATGTAATTGATGCATTGATCACAAGCTACAGCAGCTGAGAAGGTCGTTCTCACAGATGACATGACTTTAAATATGTTTTTAATAAATTACACCTTAATTAAATGCCACTATGAATGGACGGGTTTTATAAACACGCCGCTGCTGAGTGGACGTTTAGATGAATAGATGAGTGAACCTGTAGATAAATGTTTAATTTATTATCAACCTGGATATGATCTGAAAACATCTCTTTTAACGACACTGTGTAATTTACAGAAAACTAAATAAAACTGTGGCTGTGAAACTTCAATTAAACTTAAATTGTCCCAGATGCTTGATTTCCATGCAGAGTCTTTGTGTTTGGAAACAATCAATGCGTCTCCTCCCTCGTGAATTCATCTTCCATTCAGAGCGTTATTGAACAACGAGTGTGATAAGACAAGGATTGATCTGCTCTTCACTGTGTGTGTGTGTGTGTGTTTGTCTCAGATAACACAACATTAACCACCTCACCATCAGATGTCATAATATCTGTCTGAGAGGAGGAGAAAATCCATGTTATCGACCAGGAGGACGAGGGGCCACCGCGGCCGTCAGCCACGCTGAGCGATGGACCAGTTGACCAGTGGCGAGGCAGGTTAGGGGGGGCGGGGCCAGAGGAAGTCAGACTCCCCGGCTCGCCCATCGATCGGCGGTCGGAGGACATCAGCCTCTCTCTCCGTCTTCGGTCGTTAGTTTACACTTTCTGAAGATTTTCAAATATCAGCTGTCGACCGGTGGAAAACAAATGGAAGCAGGAGTCAATGCAGGAGGGAATCAAACCCACAACCTGCAGACAGTCCATGTGAGGCTTAATTCTGACGATGTCCTTATTCTTATATTACACATCAAATGAAAATAATGAGGTTGAAAAATTACATCATGAAGCACAGACAGGAAGACGTTCATTATTTGATTATCACATTTCCTGTTTTGTATTTTCTTTCTAATCATATGATCTCTTCTCATCTGGACTCGTGTCGGGGACGTAGCTGGCCAAGTGGGGCGACCCACCTGTGCACCGCGCACGCCATCCTCCCCTCCATCGTGAACAAGATCCTGGAGGTCACGGCCTCAGGAGACATTTTTTTATTTTTAATATCATCCCCACCATTTCTGTTACATTCCAGATTTTCAAAGTATTTTTATTACTCGAAAAAGCTTAACATAGCTCTGACCATTTTTTAATTGATCCAATAAAGTGAGGGGGAATAAATCTTGTTAGTTGTCTCATTACTTCTGCTCATGACCAGTGGTTAGATGTTGGCTGTTACTTACTGTAAACAGCTAATTTGACTAATTTAATCAGTGTAAACAAATGAACCATACTTGATTAAACTGTCTTTTTTTTCCCGATGCAAAGACCTGAGATGAGCAAAATGAATCAGTGCCACTGGAAACATGAAACACACAAACACGACAAAAAGAGAAGAAGATTGTGCAGATATATTTGTCTCTTGTAACTTCAGGGTCACATGCACAAATTAAAATTAAATTTACACATAGCATCTCTGCATTTACCAAAACCTTTTTAAAAACCTTTTTTCTTGCTCTTTGCATGTCTGAGTTTCTTAAATAAATTATTCCAAAAATTAATTTCCACAACATATAGCAAAAAAAAATACAAAATGTATCAATTGAGTAGAATCATTGTTGTTAATATTTTTATATAATTGGGGGGGGGGGGGGGGGGTCATTACATCATTACAAGTAACAAACATCTATTCATAAAGTTCCGATGTCAGTGTCTTTATGAACAGGACACAAATAAACTAATTAAAATGAATTGTGTGATTTAATACTTTGACTCGGAGCTCCACGTTAACGAAGTGGCAGCCAGTTGTCAGACGTGTCACATGTTCCCGCCGGCGGGGACTGATCTGAGATCCTCCCGGTGAACGATGGTGATTCTTCCTGCGTCCTCCAGCCGGTTGGAGGACGAGCGCTCCAGATGGCTGCACGCCGCTTCTCCCTGTGAACACGAAGGCTGCGATTACACAACAAACCAAAATGTGATTCATCTTCTTTCTATTTCCAGCCGCGGCTCTCGCACCCGACACCTTCAGCGCGGCCGCAGCTTCCTGTTTGCTCCGGCAGCCGAAGGAACATCCGACTCCTGAATCTGCCTGGAAAACCCTCCACTGCCTCTTCCCCACAAATCTCTAAACTAGTGGAACAAGACAAACGAGATGAAAATGAGCTGTAGAAAAAGCCCTTTGTGTAAACGAGGGGGGGGGGGAGGAGGGGGGGGGGGGCTGCTGGTGTAATAACAGAACTGTTAACTAATAAAAACTGATGGTTCACGGCCGACGAGCGATGCTAACGGAGAGGAGGCTAATTGTAGTCGCCTGGTCACGGCTGTGAGGAATGTCTGCAGAAGGAAACTGAACTTTATTCTTAAATCAGCGTCCCCTCGGTGGCAGGCGCGTCCGTCCTATTATCCGCTAATTAGAAGACACTGGGGACGCTTTAGCTAACGAGCCCGGGATAATTTTAACCCTCCACACGGCTGCAAAGAGACGTGCAGCTTGATGCACGACCACATACAGTCGGAATATGAACATATGGCTCGGCTTGCATAAAACAGATGCACACACACACACACACACACACACACACACACACACACACACACACTCACACACACACACACTGGAACATTCACAGGCGCCCAACATGCACGGGCTAAGCTGCTGCTGTGCTAATTGCCTTGATGTGGTTCTGAAAATAGTACAATCTCTGCAATCCCCTGTCGGCCTTCAGAAAAGATCATGCCCTTTCAATTCAGAGTCCCAGCGGGCTGTCGGTGGGGAACAGCTTTGAATAAAGGGGCCGGTTTAAAGGTGTATTTCACTTTGCCATAACATGCATTGTCCCTGCACTCACCACAACAAGGTTATAATTAGTTTCTGCTCGGCTGAGAGGATTTGATTTTTCAGGTTTTAATACGAAAACACTTCACAGGAGAGGAGAGACACTTCTTCTCTATCGTCACCATCGTGATCACCGTGCTCAGATCGCCACACTTTACAGATTACACATTATTACACACTCAGAGAGATTGTTTTGTTTCACTGTGAACTCACACGTGTGCGTTTTGTTTCCGTGTCGCTCGGAGCAGAACAAAGCAACACATCCGCAGAGTCAAAGCTCAAGTACATTTCATTCAGCACAAGACAAAACACAAATCGACTGTTGTGTCACTTGTTGTGTTAAAAAGAGTGTTAGGGTCACATTTTGAGAAAAAGCACCTTTGACACCTAAATTTGAATTAGTACATAAACAAAGAAATAAATGTTAAATACGTTTTTCTAGATGATTTCTGTCATAGTTGTTATCACACTGATCGACAGGAAGAAGTTATAACAGCAAGAAGTGACAACAATGTAATTTATCTTTATTTACAGTGAACGCTAATGAGCTAACACATCTTTCCATTATCTGTTTTGTTTTGTCAGTTTTCTTTGAACCTTATTTTTTTAGAGTTGAAGCAACACAACATATTTCTGTAAAACGTTACGCGGCTAAAACTTCACGTCACGTTTATTTCCACTTTGTTTCTGAGGAAATCTTTTTTGTGTCCCCCCCCCCCCCCCCCCCCCCCCAGTCCTTCAGATTTCACATACTCTGTTTTTAACCTTTGACTTTTCATGAAAGAACCAGGTCCAGTTTTTCTTATTCCGTGGTGATGACTCATCCTCGACACCTTCATGTCCGTCTGGGTCCTCGAACCTGTCACCTGACGCGTCTATGAGAAAATGTACCGGGCTGAAAACATCCACCTGCTGCCGCTTGTCCCTCGTCCGCCATGTTTCCTGAAGCCCGGCTCGACGGCTGTGAGTCACGACCCCGGTGACATCAGCTCTGACTCAGCGCCGCGGGTGCGTCAGCGAATAAGTGTTTTAATGAAATTAGCCCGAATGGCAGCGTTTGATCAAAGCAGAGGTCAACGTGTCGAACCGCCGCGGTGACCCGACCGCCTGCTGCTGCTGTCGCCCGTCTGACCTTTGCCCCCCCCGCTGCTGCTGGTGGGTGAATCCAATGTGAAGGGAAAGTAAACACCATCTTTTCCACACATTCTGATTCATAAACCAGAAGCAGTGTTGGTCCGGGGCTGACGGAGACATTTTACTGGTTGATGATTGAAGTCAGGTCACACTCCTCGCACTGATGTGGAGGACCAGGTCCCGCCTCCTGACCACGAAGGCCAACAGGAAGTGACAGGAAGTGACAGGAAGTGACCAGCCTCATTGTAAAAGGTAACAGTTGAACAGATACTTAAAAACACTTGAACCTTTAAAATCTTGAGACTTGAGCTTTAAGACTTTTGGACATAGTGGAACTCTTACTGCTGTAGCTTAGCAACAGAGCTGTAGACACGCTGTTACTTTTTGGAAAAAAATTCATAACAAATTTAAATATTTAGATATTTAAAAGAATGATTTACTCTCTAATTAATATAATAAAAACATCTGCCTGTAATCAGAGAAAACATCAGCTGGGACACTCTAGTTTGATGTTTGTGTGTCTGTGTTTGTGTGTGTATGTATGTGTTTGTGTGTGTGTTTGTTTGTGTTTGTTTGTTTTTGTTAGTCGGAGACATTCACTGCTGGTTTTAGTCTTTTTTAAAGAATAACACAGTCTCGTCCTTTCAGGTGTTTTTAGTCATAGATTCTTCCCCCTTGAATTATTCAGTAATTTTACAAAGAAGAATCATTTCCTCACAACCTGTGAGCCCCCCCCCCCCCCCCCCCCCCGCAGGTGCCCCAAGATTAAAGGGATGTTTTAAAAAAGAAAAACTTCTCTGTAGACTTTTAGCTTTTGTGAGTGAAATGTTGAATATCCTCACCTCTGTGGACCAATGAAAACCCTTCAAATTAAAAACTGTGAGAAGAAAAGACTCACGTTCAGTTGAAGGCAGAGAACAGACACGAGAGGTCGAGTAGATATTCTTTAGTTTCAAGAGTTCAGAAGCAACAGAACGTCGACAAGTGAAGGGATTTATTCTGTAGAATAAGTTAAAGTCAATTTAACTGAGGGTGAGGATCCTAAACAAAACCAGATCGACACAGTGATCGAGGAACAACTGGTGAGGAGCTTTGACTTTCACACCTTGTTTCTACAGTTCAGCCTGTGGAGTACTGTGGAGTACTGTAGTACTGTAGAGAACTGTAGTACTGTGGAGTACTGTAGAGTACTGTGCCTGAAAGTGCTAATGCTACCAGTGAAACCATCATGATGTGACCACAGCGGCTGAACGTCCAGAAGCCGGTTCCACCTGGACACCGGATCACAGGCCGAGTTTCCAATTAACCTGATCCCAGAACCGAATCACAAGGTGGAACCAAAGTGAGCAGATCAAAGAAACCATGGAACAAACATCTGGTTGAGTTTCAGCTCAGAGAGTGTGTGTGTCTCGTGCACTCGATGGATCCATGAGTTGTGTTTGTGCGTCTGAGTGCGTCGGCTTCTCTTTGTTGTCGTGTCGGACTTCCAGTCCAACGAGCTGCTGCTCTGATCCTCAGCGAGCGGCTCGACAACCTTTTGCTCATCCGAGGAAAATTCCATTACAGGCTGTTAGGACATGAGTAATGGCAGCTCTCTGGTTAACCGGCTCGGATGGAAGCAGCCTAATGCTCAGCCGTCACTTTGCTTTTCTCCCAGACAGATATTTGGCTCGTGTTTGCAGCTCTGCTTTCTCCTCGCTTCGCGCCCGGAGGAGCAGCCGCTGCATCGGGTCCCGGCGTCTTGAAGGGAAGTGGTCATCGGTGCAGACGGCCCACCATGTGTTTCTGAAACGCTCCCTGACCCCCCCCCCCCCACAGCTCCAGGACGTCAGCTGGAGGCTGCTGCTCCGACCGGGCCTTTCATTCCAACACCTCCACACTGCAGCAGACTCTCACGCTCAGGCACAGATGGTTGTGTTGCTGTTTCCAGAGACTTTTTATAAATCATCAACACGTAGCTTTATTTATTCTCCTCGTATATGTTTCAAAGATTTGTAAAAAAAATATATCATAATAACACTCAGGTCCCAGTTTATCAGTAAACCTACAGTAGAACAAGATATTAACATGTCTACGTGATGCGGTTGAGTTGGGAATACTCCACATGTATAACTTGATTATCTGGAGTTCTGTGTTGTTGAAGAATGTTTGTATCTGTCGTCACCTCAAGGTCACGAAGGTCACGAGGTCTAAATCATCAGAGTCACAGAAAATCCCCTTTTATACGAATTGTCTCATTTCATCCATTATTAACCGTTAATGCAACAAATCAGCTCTGCCTCCTCTCATCCAGCTTCCCTGTGGAAGATTTATGTTCAAATTGATATTTACAGCACAGATCTTCTGGTAAGATGATGTTTGACGTGTATCGAGTGCCGAGCGGCTCCAGGAAACAACCACAAGCTGCACCCGGAGTCAAACAGGACGAAAGCTCTCGGCCTCTTCCACCTCTTCAGCTTCTGGACGATACCGTGGATGACTGAACACGACCTGAACTGTTTTTTAGTCTGATTTACATTTCCTGCTGTTTGTGTTAAAAGGCTCCGACGGGACCTGAGGTCAACAGAACCGGGCTCAACACCAGAATCAGCCTCAGCAGGAGGAAGAGGTTGTCAGAGCGTCGGAGAAGCTGCGGTGTCACAGGAAGTTCACGCACTGAAAATCAATCTCCCTCCTCTGTGTTTCTGTTTGTAGTTTGATTCCTCTGAAACAATTTGATTAAAGTGGCTCGTTGACTTAATGCAGCACGAAGCTCGGCTACATTTGCTTATCGTTGCCTTTGAAGTCCTGTTCCCACCCAGCGACGCCCGTTCCTGGAGTCACGGCTGGTTTCATCATCTTCTGCCTCATCTGAAAGGAGAGAGAGAGAATGTGAGGGGAGACGGGGGGGGGGGGGCACTTTCTCATTACTTTCACAATTATTTTAGTGGCTGTCAGAAAATAAGGTCTAATCACAATCAAAAAAAGAGGAAAATGTTTATTCTTTGATTTGATTTTGATCTGGCGGCGTTCAAACGACGGCTCAAACACTGGATTTCTTTTGCTGCCGGTTTCAAAGCAGCCTTTCATCTGCAGGATTTTGTCTGTCATAATTCACAAGTCAATCTGACTGGTTGCACGGTGCAATGTCAGGGAAGGTAAAACACATTAGAGGCAGAGAAAAGTCGACATTTACTACAAAAAGTCTCCGTCATGAGGGAGTCGTTTAATCCGGCACTGACTCATAAAAGCTTCTTTATCCTGAGAAAACAAGAGAAGCTGCCGACGGCAAAGAAGCGTCTCTGCTTCTGACGCTTCAAACGCTAATTAATAAACCTGATGCAAGGATTCTATTTAATTGACATCAGCTTTAATGTTGAAGCTCGAATCTGAAATCGAAAATATCCGGAAAAACTCAAACATAGACTCCCTCTCGAAAAAGGTACACGGCTAAATTTATACATTAATATAATAAGAATCTATTTGTTGAATTTTTTGAACGTTTGTATCTCGTCGGACATCGAATGATTCTGGAAGCTCTCAATTCCTTTTCGATTTCCGAGCTGCGTCACTAATAGTCGCAGATCAAAATATCTCAACAAATCAGACCAGCGTCAGAAATCAAACCTGGATTGAATGAACACTTTGAAAACGAACGCTGATGAGTGTTTGATGGAGCGAGTCCCTTAGCGGCTAACGCTAACACGTCTGCAGCTAACGCTAACACGTCTGCAGCTAATGCTAACAGGTCTACAGCTAACACTAACAGGTCTGCAGCTAACGCTACCAGGTCTGCAGCTAACGCTAACACCTCTGCATATAATGCTAACAGGTCTACAGCTAACACTAACAGGTCTGCAGCTAACGCTACCAGGTCTGCGGCTAACGCTAACACGTCTGCGGCTAACGCTAACACCTCTGCATATAACGCTAACACATCTGCAGCTAATGCTAACACATCTCCATATAACGCTAACACGTCTGCAACTAATGCTAACACGTCTGCAGCTAATGCTAACACGTCTGCAGCTAACGCTAACAGGTCTGCAGCTAACGCTACCAGGGCTGCGGCTAACGCTAACACGTCTGCGGCTAACGCTAACACATCTGCGGCTAACGCTAACATGTCTGCAGCTGGGTCTGGAGAAGCTGAATCGTTCACACACGACGTAAAGAAAGACATCAGCGCTTTCAGGGGATTGATTAGCTCATGGGATTAAGTTGCTGTTGGAGACAATTGGACTTATTTTTACGTCCATCAGGTTTCACTCGATCACCGGCTATGTCCAGAACTCCTTAGCACGTCTGAAACCTTAGTAAGAAACTAATAATACGTAATTACACAGAAAGCCTGAGGAGCTGGAAAAAGATACCGCCGGGTCCCAGTATCGCATCCATGGAACTAGTACTGGTTTCAAATTAGTTGAATGGTGTCAACCCACCATGACGCCACCCAGTGGTTTGTGAGCTGCTGTATTAAATCCTCCAGTTGGACTTCAGGTCCAGTGACACCATGAGACTTCTGTTGTGAACTTTATAAATAAACCAAGCAATCTGAATACCGGCTATTTTTCATAAAAACACATCACCTGCAAAAATAAAACCAAACAACAGAACGAGCTGCTGGTTGAATTATTTACAACCGTTGATGCAAATTTATGGAAATTATTCCGGTTCGGGTCAGAAAGTTTCGTGTCTTGGAACAAATGAGCCGAACTTTAGTTTCCTCGGCCGACGATGAACACAAACGACATTAGCAACATGCTAATTACAGCAGCAGGTGAAAGATCGATGGATGTTTCATCTCGTTAGTCGAGAGGGAGGAGTTTCCACTGCTGACGAATAAACGTAACGTGAAAATAAACACGTAGAAACCATCGTGTTTGATTCATGGAGTCACTTTCGTCCATCAGTGACGGCGGCCATGTTCGTTTCCTGCTGGTTTCTGTTCTTGAGCTGTGAAACACTGGATTGATGGACTGAGGTCACGTCCCCGACCTGGGACTCAAACACATTCCATCGCTTGGTACCAAAATAAGAGCGGGTCAGGATCAGAGTCTGACTGTGGACTGAGATTCGGGCCCACAGCACTTTGAGGCTTTCCACACCGAGAGAGAGAATAATGAATCCTGAGGAAGGAACACAAAATATATACCCCCCCCATGAATTGTGTTTTTCTGCTAAATTATATGTTTTTCATGTTTAAACTTTTAAGTGTAAGATTGTTGGGAGGCAGACGTCTGCTCACAGTTCAGGTTGAACAGACGATAACAAGAGTCTGATCAGATTACATTAAACCGTCACGACTGTGGAGGGCAGCTGGAACCAAATGAAATTCTATTTGTGCACAAAGAACAAGTGGAAAAGCCAGAATCCACTAAGATTGAACACAAATATAAAGAAAATTCCGATGCACACAGACTTTAATGACAAACATCTGTTAAATAAACTTTATCTCCATGAAATAACTCCTTAAATTCACGTAACACAGTAATCAACATTTAGCCATTGGA
Source organism: Platichthys flesus (assembly GCF_949316205.1). Lineage (NCBI taxonomy): Eukaryota > Metazoa > Chordata > Actinopteri > Pleuronectiformes > Pleuronectidae > Platichthys > Platichthys flesus. Next base: position 1,140,112 of record NC_084952.1, on the reverse strand, counting down.
GCTAATGAGTCCTTATTGCTGCATTAACTGTTCTATCTCCACTAACATGTTTTCACTGGGACATTCCAGGGTCTTCTTCTGTTGAACTGTCGTTATATTAACCAACCGTGAACAGCTTATTAACATGCACTCTCATATTTAGTGTTGCCCTTGTATCTTTAATTTAGACATTTCTTAATCATCCACAAATAACCGAATGTGAATAAATCATTACACCACGAGGACATTAATGAGCCGTTACGACACATCCACGTGTAGCCGGACACAGAGGGGGGGTGAATTATTAACATACAGTACATGTATGTTTAATTCAGGCGCCGTGTGTCGGAGAGGAAGCGAATCCCCTGAAGTGAGCGTGTTGGTGAACTCGGGAGGTTTTCTGGCCTCGGCGCCTCGTTACAGATCACCGCAAAGTGCTGCTTAATTATTCTTTGCCACGGGGCCAAATGTTCATTATGCCACAACTAATTGCTGCTACACTGCTGTAATCCTTTACAGCCAAACGGACACAGCAGTGTGTGTGCGAGTGGGCTAACGGGATGGAAATACTAATTTCAATAATAAAATGTGAGATGACTGCAGGTGGAGATGAGGTTTAATTGCTTCCATGTTGACTTTCAGGCGGTTCGGAGGCTGGACTCGGTTCCAGGGTCCTCACGTCAAACGCTTCCTCTGAGCCGAGACTGAGGGTGAAGCTCAAAGACGAAGAGGAGCCTTAACTCTGGGTTTTCAACCCTCAACCCATTTCACAACATATATATATTCATATCCCAGGAGGAGCAAATCCTTTCCAAATTAACCAGCGGGCAGAAACATCAAATACTAACAAATCAATAATTTTAGAGGAGATGGATCGAATGTGTAACATGAAAGTTAATGTTAATGAATCCACACAATATTCTGTTCAGCTCCTCAGAGACCAGCAGCCGGTTTGACCTCAGCTTCGGATCCTCAGTTGGTTCAAGTCCCATCTTTCCACCGAGTTCTGTGGAAATCGGTTTGGTTAATTGTAATTATAAATTACAAATTTCCTTTGTCCCATCAGAATATTGAATACATGATGCTGCATGATCAGTCTCTTTACTTTTTCAGCTCCAGCATGTTGAGGGTTTGTACTCAGTGTCTTTTTGTTGAACGTCGTGTGGAGGCGGTGAAGTCGAGCAGCCGAGGAGCGGCGGCGTGTTGGCGTCCGTCATTAGCTGCTGAGGTGAGCTGAGGAAAGAATCTTTTGTCTGTAAGTGGCTCAGCTTTTCTCATTACTGCAGGATTTCTGTGCAGCTAATGGACAGTTGGTCGCCTCGCTCCTTCAGGTAATTACACATTCCTCCGTTCTCCACAGAGAGAAATGAAAAGAGCTGAAAGTGTCGAGGCACAAAGGGTTAATGACGAGCTGCTCCTGGGGGGGGGGAAGACGTCGCACAAATATCTGCAGTTCACTTAAATATAGTCACGAACGAATCTGCATGACACGTTTCTTTTACTAGACAAAGAGCTAACAAGTCATATTTTGCATATTTAGCTATTTTTATTGGGGCATTTTTTGGCAGCTAACAAACCAAATTGTGCCGGTAGATAAGCTTCCACCTGATTTCAGTGTTCATGCTAAGCTAGAAGCTAATAGCAGCATCCTTTAGCTTTACTCGCATTACGACGTGCTGCTGAGGCTGATGGGAATCTCCTGGCTTTGCAGATATTGATCTATAACACTGATGATATCTGTATGGAAACGTCGTCTAGGCACCGTGACCACATACAGTCATTGCTAATCGGACTAAAGCAATGTTAGCTATTCAATTTGCAATGTGTATCGTCTTTGCATTGATGTGTAATCTCATACAAACAGTCCCCTTGCATTCGGTGTGAATGCAGGGAAAGGCCTGGTTGATTTTAAGGGACTGTTCGGCCTTGGTTTGGTTTTACATTATTCATTTGTTTAAAAAAAAACAACTCAACTAACACTTAGTGAGAAAAACACCCTGAAGAAGTTAAGAAACCAAAATAAAATACATATATCAGCACCTCCGGGGGTGCTAAAGCTTCCTGTTTGAGATATGTTGCATCTTAAATCTCCTTCTTCTTCCTTCTTCTCCTGTCAGAGGCGTTCTTCATCCAGAGCAGGAGAACACGTTTCCCTGCACAGAGACGAGCAAAGGACACAAGAGGATGTTTCCAGATGAACCCGGTGGAACCAAGATCTCTGTGTTTTATTTTGAAAAATCCGAGAGAAGAAATAAAACATTGCAACTCACAAGTTTTTGTGATTTAGAGAAGAGCTGTGACGTAAATCTGCTTCTGCTTCATCGCATTTCTCACCAGCCGCTGACATCTCTGGGAATATTTCATGTAGCTGTACGTTTGACTAATGCAGAGTGTGAAACTTTAAACTGTTCCACACAGAGCGGAGCATTAACAGGACATGAACTCCCTCCCCTCAAACTTCATATTTATGAAATGTACATCTGATTGCTGTGGGAGAAATAAAGAACAGACACAGAGCATTTCAGCCCAGTTTTGAAAAATGTACCTTAATGTTAATCTAAAGGAAATTGTTATAAAGTTAGTAAAATAATAATAACGTCATTGAACCAAAAGGGTCAGTGTCCGACATCTGTAATGAAATGAGTTTGTCTCATGATGGAGTCAGTTCAGTTTTATGAAATTGAGATTCTTATCAGCCGCCATAAAAGGAGCGAGTGAGAGAAGAGAGCGAGTGGTCGAGCGAGCATCGGCCTGCGTGGCCCCAGGGCCTCTCTCTCTTGTTGGTTCTCTGTGCAGCCCCCCCCCCCCCCCCCCCCCCCCCCTGCCCTCCGGCTGGTTGGCTTCTCAGCAGCCAGCCGACGGCCTCCAGGGTTCAGCCACAATCCCACAGGCCCGCTGGTATCTCTTCAGTCCGCAGCGTGAGGTCAGCCGCCCGCCGGCCATGGACACCCCCAAAGTTTTTAAGGGGAACAAATTGAACACAAACATGTCCGAGCTGCTCTCAGTGGACACTGTGAAAAATAATGAAACACAGTCTGAGGCCCGAAGCTTCTGGAAGAGAAAACCACGAGGAGTTTCATTTCTCCGACGACGTGAATCTAATGAAAACTCAGTTTTTAAGTAATCAGGACGAATCTGGAGATCAGGATCACATGATCACACCCCGACACTCCAGAGCTAACGAGTCAGCAGAGCCACTTCTCTTCATGTAACACAGCAACTAGCAAAGGGATCGGGGAGTAGAGAATAAAAGAAAAGGAGCCGTTAACAGGGCGTTACCTGAAATGTTGGATGTTACAGAAAAGTCTTTAAATCCTCTCGTCTCCACGGATCGCCGGCGCCGTCATGTTGATGAGCGTCGGCTGTCACACCTGTGTGTTAATTGGCTCGTCATCCATCAACAGCAACACAGCTCGTTAACCAGACACTGAAGAAGAGGAGGAGGAAGAGGAGGAAGAAGTAAAGGATTAAATACGAGAGGAACATCACAGGAAAAGTTGGGGAAACAACCACATGTTATTATTTCATCCTATTTTTATTTAATGGCCTTTTCTTCTGTCAAATGTAACATGAAGAGGGAATTCACTCACAGATGTTGAATGAACAACTGTATATTAATATGAGCAAATTAAATAAATACCTGATACCCCTAAATATATATAATAATATAACCCGAATTCAATACCTGAATATAACAAAAACAAATAAAGAAACACATCATCCGGTGCAATGGAAAGATTCATTGATGTGTTCTTAATCAGTTTGGATGATTTAATAAGATCAATTCATTTTCCATTTGGATTTTACATTAAATCTATTCCTTGAAGTAACAGATATCCCTGAGGTGTGTTTAGTTCCAGTCCCTCTGGTGTGAGGCTCGTGGGATCTGGACCGACGCCTCGACTCTCGTTGAACAGAAGAGTTCAAGATGGCGCTGGCGTCCCGGTTCAGGTCCACGTCCTCCGAGCCAGCGAGACGAGGCTCGGCCTTTTCGCCCGGAGACAATCAGGTCGATTTTATTATCTTCTCCGAACTAATCACCATTTGGAAAATGAGCGTTGCAAAGAGAGGTAGCCAGGCAACGAACTCTGCCAATATAAATCCAATCTGCCGAAGGGGAATGAGATATTTCCCCTTTTATTTTTAATTGAAGTCTCCGTTTGTTTGTTCCATCCATCATGTGTCCTGCGCTGCTGGCGAGGCCGAGCTCCTCTCGTCTGGTTCCATCTCTCTGTGTCTCGATGGATATTACCTCGAGGTGAATAACTTCACCTGGCGTTCTGCTCGTCTGCCCCTGAGCCTTTTTTGTCAGAAATGAAAGTGTGTTTGATTCACAGGCTCGGTCCATTTGCAAGGTTGATAAGAGCGGGAGAGAAAGGCGCTCGGGCGCTGCTCTATAATTTCATTCACTCGTCCACAAAGAAATCATTTATCCAGATCCTCAAATGGCTTCAAATGCACCCAGCACTTTTTTCAGTCTGGGCGCTGAGGTCTGCGATAATGTAGGTCTTAACTAGAATCCCTTTTCATCGTCGCCCCTTAATCTTTTCACGTCTGAATGAGCGACTCCAAAAGGATTTTAAAGCCCTAATTTAATCCCCTGCCTAATTTCAAAGTGGCTGTCACATTAACGCTCACTGAGAGCAGCAGAGGAGTCTGGGAATCGATGAGGGAGCAACTGGGAGACTGACTGGTTGCCAGTTTTTGTCAGAGGTTCATCCAATTTAGGGATTTACCTGTTCACTGGCATCTCTTTGTTTTTTTAGGTTTGACTCCAGAACCTGGATCAGGACAGTCGGAGGAAACCTGAGACTGAAGCAGCTGCTGAGAGACCGATGAGGTTTAAATACCTGAGATTCTGCTTCATTTGCTCCATTTGGTTTCTGGCCTGAAAGTCGACTGCTTGAAAGAACATGAACTCTTTACGTCTGTAGCTTCAACAGAAACTCTGCTCGTTGACTTGGATGTGGACATGTTGACGAACTTCTCCAGCAGCACCAGCCAATCAGATCAGGTCTCTGAATCGTGTGGTCACCGTCAGAATCGGTCGGGCTGCGTTTGAAAAACCATCAAACTGCTGCTGGGCTGGGTCACGTTGTTTTTAACTTCTACACAACCAGAGGAAGCCGGTGTGGTTCTGGTGAAGTTCAGTGGTTTACCAGAAAACTGCACCGAGCCGCAGAATCACCATGTCCTCTATGATCTGACGTTATTTTCCTTCTGCGATGTAACCAGCAAACAATGTACCAAACTCTGTAAGATCCTTTTTTCCTGTTTGATCCCAAACATCATTTAGTCTCCATATTTAGAATTATAATATTCAGTTTGGTAAAACATGAGTCTCATGTCTGTGTGATATACGTGAACATGGACCACATACACACACACACACACACACACACACACACGCGTGTTGTTTCATCTCCTGTCACATGACGTCAGCCGATCAGAGGAAACAGACATCAAACGTTTAAACAACACTAGTGCTCAGCTCCTCTAAATATAAAAGTCATTCTAGATATATATTATTTTGACAATGTCCGATGTCTCCTCAAGAGAATTCTGAAAATGTCCAAACATTGACTTGAAGTGCTTGAAGTCCAGAGATATTCCATTTAAAATGATATCATTATTATTTTATATTGATTTGACATACATGTTATATAATTAATCATTTAAACTGCAGGTGATAATTGTCTTGTTTATTCTGACAAATATCTTTGTGATGCTTTCAAAATGTTTTTGTTGTTTAACTGTGAAAGGATTATGAATTTCCACCGACAACCCGACTCCATAAATAATAAATAATCCACCTCGGTAAAGAATATTTTCTAAAAACTCAACTCTCTGGACTTAATAAGAAAAACAAATGGGTTTGTGTGTGTTGTGTGTGTGTCTGTGTGTGCAGGGGGGGGGGGTTGAGTTAGCAGTAGTAAATGAAGGATTAACAGCGGCAGGTTTATCAGGGATTAAAGTGACGGCAGCTATCTGTCACCACACTAATATTGACAGACGTTGTTGTAGTTTTTAATTGTGCGAGCCGTATTGTTGTGGCCAGATTATTCCTAGTACCTTCACCCCCACCCCTCCCCTAACCTCTCCTCCCCCCACCTCTCCCCTCTCCCCCCCGTAAACACTGTCATGTCACCTTATTAAATCTGAATGTCTGTTTTCCCGAGGTCTTAAACCGTTGTTGTTCAGGCGGACGCCGGCAACGCTCTGACAGCGAGAAGTGGATTAACGCTCTCACTTAATCCCACGTTGGCTATTACAGCAGAACGGCCACGTCGCAGCCGGAGAAACGAGTGTGCCGGTATCTAATGTGGTGGATTAGACTGGATTAACGCCTCATCTGCCTGCCGCGGGGGCTGATTAATCCAGCTGCTTGTTGGGTTGGAGGTCACAGGTTAGGGTTAGAGGGGGGGGGGGGGGCAGGATGATGGACGGGTCAAAAAAATATCGGATAAATATGAGCACGACAGGAAATAAATCGTTTCCACTTTAACAGCAGGGGGTCACAGGATACAGGTAGGGGGGTGGTGGTGCTGATTTTGATAACACTTATGTTTTATAAATGTTATATTTTATACTCTCAGGTTTATTTAGTTTTTCTATTTATTGTTATTGCGTCCTTGGGTCTCCTGAAAGCTGCTATTATATATTCAAGTTATGATTATGGTTATTTTCTTGGTCTGTATATATTTCTGTTCTTAGCTGGAGTGACTCTAACTCTGTTTGCACTTTATCACTTTAATCACTACGTTTACACTTTTAGAGAACCTTATGCTGCTGTACTTAAATGTCTTGTGTCTTCTGTTGTGCCTGTGCACTTTATATGTCTCACTGTGGGAGAGTGGGAAACGTTGCATCGATTCCTTGTATGTTCTGAACATGTTAAGAAATTCACAATAAAGCTACTTTGACTTTAACTTTAACGAAACTGAATCAACAATGTATTCCTGATTTTGAATCTCCCACATTGCACCACCAGATTCTACAGTAGCCATGAATGGACAAACCAAATATTTTGTTTGTTACCTGAATGTGTGCACAATGGATTAAATATGATAATTCTCTCGTTAATATCTCAGTTTCAAACCTCTGGTACGATACGTTTCAAAATTATTGAGATTTTCTCATCATAGTTTATATTTCTTATAAAAACTCATATTGAATTTTCAACATGGAATCCAATAACAATACGACATCTGGTGAATCCACTCGTTCTCTGTGTTTCCCTGTGTCTGATGTTTCAGCTGCGTGGAACCAGTTCATGTTGTGGAACCAGTTCATGTTGTGGAACCAGTTTATGTTGTGGAACCAGTTCATGTTGTGGAACCAGTTCATGTTGTGGAACCAGTTCATGTTGTGGAACCATTTCATGTTGTGGAACCAGTTCATGTTGTGGAACCAGTTCATGTTGTGGAACCAGTTCATGTTGTGGAACCAGTTCATGTTGTGGAACCAGTTTATGTTGTGGAACCAGTTCATGTTGTGGAACCAGTTCATGTTGTGGAACCAGTTCATGTTGTGGAACCATTTCATGTTGTGGAACCAGTTCATGTTGTGGAACCATTTCATGTTGTGGAACCAGTTTATGTTGTGGAACCAGTTCATGTTGTGGAACCAGTTCATGTTGTGGAACCAGTTCATGTTGTGGAACCAGTTCATGTTGTGGAACCAGTTCATGTTGTGTAACCAGTTCATGTTGTGGAACCAGCACAGAGACGGAAAACAGGAAGAGCTTCACTCCATCACAAGTGAACACACATTTCCAGCAACTACAAAGCCGCATGTGTGTGTGTGTGTGTGTGTGTTTGTGTGTGTGTGTGTGTCTTTGTGTGTGCCTGATCCTCTCGTCTGAGTGCTGACCCACATTACATTTGTAAAACCAGAGTTAACACAATCTGTCTTAACCCCGACACCACTCCATCTATAACAGCCCCACCCCGACCCTCTTTCCTCGTCCCGTTCCCTCTGTTCCATCCGTCTCTCTCCGTCCACTGAATCACCCAAATCAGATTACCGCTGACATATGCTGCCACCATTTAGACCACCCACTGGCTCCACACACACAAACACACACACACACACAGACACACACACACTGCAACAAGATGGAGAACCCGTCTCCGTCTCACTGTGTGTATCTGGAGCGCTGCCCTGTGGCGTCTTCACAAGCTGGTTCGGTTTTTGGTTTATTCATTTGTCGTCTTTCTATTTCTGGTGCTGAGATGAATTCGCTCTGCGGTTGAACTAATCTATTTATCGACTAACTAACTTTCAGCTGCAGGAAGATTACGTTTTAAATCCCTGGAAAGATTACATCGTGTAAGTACAAAGCAGTTTAACTATCCGGTTGGTGTAGCTGTAAAAAAACAGGAATCACAAAGTGTGGTTCAGAAAGTGGGACACAGCTTCTGCTCTTTTACATTCTCACTGCACATTCTACAACCAGAAACTCTATAGTGAAGCGAGGCCCAATCACGAGGCCTCCATCTGCTCCACAGCTGCTGCAAGAGCCAATCAGATTCAGCCTTCTTCCACCAGGAGAACGATTTCCTCTGCAGGTGAAGTCAGGACGAGGAGGAGATTCTCAGGCTGCAGAGTTTCAGCTCGGTGAATCCACCAGAGCCTCCGGCTGCTGCCCCTCAGGTTTCTAGCCGTAAGCGTTTTAACTGTGTCGTCTCTCCGGTGGCTTCACCGCTTGCACCCCCTGCCCAACACTCTGAACTGAGACTTCAGATTCAAGGAAGCAGCAGAAAGTTTCCAAGAGACACAAGTTGGATTTACAGAGAAATGCATCATGGGGACATTTCAGCTGCAAGTGTGAATGTGTAACTAAAGTATATATTATCATTCATCCATCTATCATCTAGTATCTGTACTGTTTATCTCTAGAGTTGAAGTTTGGAGGTTTGCAAATAGAGACACAATCACTGATCTGTGTCGTCAATAGTTAACCTGGTATTTAGCAAATAGTGTTCTCTGCATCCCCAAACCTCGTGCTCATATTGTGCCAACGTGTTAAAGTGGCTTTAATTTATATTTTTATGATGCTATATGAAATTGTGAAAGAAGTCTGTGGTAGTGATGAGCTCACAGAGAAATGTCATCTCCAGCTCCACTCGGCTTCACAGAGAGTTTCAGCAACTGGTGAACAAAGTGGAGGATTCAGCAGCTGAGGAGCCGGAGGTTTCCCTCGGGAGGTGGTGGAGAACAAACACGGAGCTGAAAGTGAGGAAACGCTGGACTGAGATTCATCACGTGGACACAACACACGTCTCCTAGCGGCTGCTGCTGCTTGTTCATTTCGGTCACTAATATCAGTCTCAGAGCTCGGTTCTGATTTAAAGGAAACAAACAGAAAAGATCCTCAGCTTCAAAACAAAAGAAATACGATTTTCAGCTCTTAGTGTGTCTGTGTGTGTGTCTGTGTGTGTGTCTGTGTGTGTGTGTGTGTGTGTGTGTGTGCATGTGCCATGTTTCCGTTATTGACTCAATCCATCACACACCAACAGCAGCACTGTGTGTAAGCTTTGTGTCTCTTCTCGTCGAGCCTGTTCAAGTGGTGATTGACTTTAATTACTAACAGTGATGTGAGGAGCACAATAATATTCCCTCCGTCCCTCCTCCACCACTGCTGCTGCTTCTCCACGTCCAGTTATATACAACACCACACAGTGTGTGTCCGTGTGTGTGTGTCTGTGTCTGTGTGTGTAGGATATTGATAATTAGACATAAGACAAAATAAGGAAGAAGACAAGATGTCCGTCCCCTTCTTTGTAATCATAATGTGCGAGGCGAGCTGCATAATGAAGATTGGGAATATGCTAGGCAGCCCCTGGTGTGTGTGTGTGTGTGTGTGTGTCTGTGTGTGTGAGATAATGAAGATATAACATTGTTCTGTGGTTTGAAACAGTTAATACAGTTATTTATGGATTAACGACTTCACCTAATTGCTTTGTGAAGTCTTTACTCTGCAGTTTCAAAGGAGCAGTTTGTAGGATTTATGCTCGATGGACTTTTCCTTTAAGACGGGGATAGATCAAAAAACTAACTGTTATCTGAGTCTCATCCTGGATTCTGTAACTAGTCCATTTAACAAGGTTTGTGTTGTGATTGCAGCAGGATGTTCTCATTCACCTCATTCCACCACTGAGTTGGTTCCTGTGAAGAAGTGACCCACATTTCAACAGCTTTAGGAACCAAACCTCTTCCAGTTCAAACCAGTGTGGACCGAGTCCTGACAAACCTGAGAAGAGGAAGATTAAGTTGCAGAAAGAAATATCTGATTTTTGTTTGGTTTTTACAACTTTGACTCTCAAACTCATCACTTCACGAATTAGAAGTCTGAACATTCCGCCGAGAGTTTCTCCATCGCGGCTCCTGCTCTTCACGAAGTGGGATTCTACGAGTAGAAGAGACCAGAGAGTGAGAACCACGTGGAAACACTGGGGAACAGAGGAGCTTTGTTTCTCAGCAGAACGCTGGTGATAAGCGTCTGACTGGAGCCGAGCGTGTAAATGAAACAATCAACACCCAACGCCTCCGAGCTGCAGGCGACAACAAAGGGACGGTTCATTTGTGTGAACAAGGGGGAAAGGTGTTAGAATGATTGTGTCGCCATTTGTTAGAGCACTGCCTCATAATCAGAGAGTGAATACATGACAGGCGGTTTAATATCTGCCCTTTCAAAATAAAATATCTCCCAGAATGAGCCCGTTTGTGGTGATGAAGATGTTTTCCTTGTCCTGACTCTGATGATCATTTCTGTAAACACAGCGACGGGGGGGTGTTAATATTTGGAGGCTGATATGAACTTATGTATCAGGCAGTCGAAATGAAAACTTGTGTGTGTGTGTGTGTTTGTGTGTGTGGTTAAAGCAGCTGTGAGCTTGCGTGTCCTCACATGCTGGGAGACCCAATCAGCTTCTGTTAGCGATGTTGCTCGTTAAATATGGATGCCGCCGTGGCGACGTGGCATCTTTAATTAACCGGGAGTAATCCGCTGTTATTCCTGCATGAATTCTTCATGATCGCTCGGCTGCCAATTAACGCGGCGCGTCACACACACAGACCCGACAAGTCTCGGGCTAATGTGTGATTTCAGTTTCTTCGCCTGGAAGGTTATCAACGTGTTGGAGAAGCGCCGGTGTCGGTGTGAGAAGAGGCGGCAGCTGCAGGTTGTGGTGAAGTGTGTGACAGCAGGAAACTTCTCACTGCTTTGACTTCTCAACACCTTTTAACTTGTTCACCTGCACACGAGTGGAGTTTCATATCAAGTTGTAAACGAGGAAAGAGCTTTGTTTAATTTGAGTCCAGGTGTTTGTGGTTATGAAGCAGGAGTCTCCCTCCACAGTGGACTGACCCTCTGCAGTTCTCCCCTCACAGAGAAGTTTGCTTCTCTCTTGATCCTTAATGAAGTTTTGTCCTTTTGGTTTCTAACGAGGAAACGGCTCAAAATAACTGGGACCTTGTTTCTTTTTGAGAATGTCAGAGATGATGGAGCTGAACGGCTGCTCTACACAGAGCATCACACACTACACAACGCACACTACACACCGCGCACTACACAGTGAACTTACTGCAGCTGAAGCTCCCCACCAACGAGCTGCTGGAACTCAGAGTTCTCCAACCATCTGCCAAGTATCTGACACGCGGTGACACGTCACGTCCGAGGCGCGGCGGCGGCGGTTCGATTCCCGACCAGGTCCTGCACTCCTGTCATTCTCCCTCCATCACATCTCTGTAACCATCACGACAAGCGGAGGATTTTCGTCTCCATGCGACCGAGGTCAAAGTGTCTCGTTTGAAAAATACTTCCTCCTGTACTATTTACTAATTAGCGACTCATTCTCCTGCTGACTTCACATACGAGGCTGCAAAGAAGCTAATTTGAGTTTTTATCACACTGAGGCATCGACTCCAACTTCACAGCCTCAGATGTGGAATTGGATTTATTATTGGACTTTCCTACAGCTATTAATTAGAGCTCCTACGTTTAATTTCTGTAATTATCTCCCACCTGCAGCTCTGGTGTCACCGGCAGCTGTCTGCACACGAGAGAATCTCTGTGAAAAGACTGTTTCTGTCTCCACGAGTCAAAACTTCCGACGTGAGAAAGGAGCAGGTGTCACTTAGAAGATTAATGATCGGGGACATCAGAGACTTTGTGCACATCCTTTTAAAAACCCAAAGATTAAAGCTTCCACGTCGTCTTCGTCCACCGTCCTCCGTCTCGCTGGGCAGACCTCGTCCCCGTGTCCATCGGAGCCAAGTCATTGACTCCTTCTCCGTCCTCTTCTTTATCCACTTTAATCTGCCGGGGCCTGCTGAATCAATGTTAATGTGTTTTATGAAATGTTAACTCGCTGCCAGTGCCGCTCTTCCTGATGAAATATTGACAAAGGGGCATCGGGTCTTGGTGGCTTTGAACGAATCGATCTCACCTGAGCCTCGAACCTGCGTCAGGTCACATCGACCCCTCGCATCAGAAACAGAGACCGGTCTCCTCCTCCTGACTTCACATGTCCGATCATTAACAAACACGATCATCTTTCACTCACTATTCTCTTCTTCCTCCCTCCGTCCATCTCAGATCATCTGTGGCCTCTAGGTTTGAGCTGATCTGGTGAACTTGTTAGAAAACGGTTATATTTACACCTCCAGCTGAGCAAAGAGCAATATGACCATTCCATGGAGCAGTGTTTGCCCAAACCTATAATTCAAAATGCATTTATTTCCTGTTATCTCTGTGTTTGGTCTCCTCCTCCTGAGGGAAATAGCTGCTCTTCAGTTGCAGATTATGTTTTGTGCTTTGCTTCCTGATTTAGCAGTTGGTTTTATTACCATGGATAGAAATGCACATTTCTTTTTCCACTGGGATGACTGTGTCTCCCATGTCCTCCTCCCCCCCTTGTTGGATTCATCTTCTCCCCTTAGTGGCAACATAGAGAACATGAACAGAGCTAAATGCAGGGAACTTGTAGACACAGCAATTACAATATGATCCTCTAAAGACAATTCCATATTTGTAATTATTGTGTAATATTTTATAATTCACATTATCAGTTCCCACCTATCATGCAAATTCAAAATGTCTGCAGTGAAAGAACCTGTTGCAGCAGCTTCTCAGCTGTGAGAAGATGTTGATGTTTCTGCTCGGTCGGTGGTCGCGGTGTATCAGTGGGCGAGTGAGGTCCCACTGAAGTGTTGTGAGGAAGAGGTGGTGGAGGTGAAGATGTTGAGCGGCTGTTTAGCATCACACCCACAGTGAGCAGAGTCCTGTGACAGCGGGAGAGACAGACAACCAATTAGATCGCTGAGGGAACCATTTGGATGTTTGGGCGGAGCGGTGGATTCCGCCCACATCTGTCTGAAGCCCTTCCTCCTCAGCTGTAGTTGTGTGGGCCCTCTCGCTTCTGAATTGAAGCTGCTGTGTTTCATTGAATCCCAGCTCATCCATTTCCAATGAGGGTCAGCTGTGAGGGAGGAGAAGGATGAGAGGAGGGGCCGGCAGCGCTGTAATTTCGCAGGCCTCCTGAATGCATCTCAGGCTGCAGCCCTGGTTCCTCTTCCCCTGCAGAGCGAGGTGAGGAGAGCGGCTTTAACCCCGTGTGGGAGGCCGAGGACGTTGAGCTCGGCTAATTATTTATCCATTCAGCGGCGAGATGGAGGAGCACGCCGTGGCCAGGCCCCGCCTCCTCGGTCTCGGCCTGGAAGTTGCGGTGTTAATGAAACCCGAACCGAGTGCTTCCTATCTGGAAAACCTCCCATCATCTGATGAAGGCCCTGCAGCTCCGCGCACTCACAGTTCAGAGATCAACCTCTGCAAATGTGAGCGAGGCGTCCCACCGAACCCATTACCAGACTAATGTGTGGTTATTTCTGCCGACCTGCGGAAACACAGCGGCTCGGCTCGACACGGCCGCTCTCATTAGAACAACAGAAAACAAACCCAGCCGGCCGCTCGGAGCTCCCGAGGCTAAAGGTTAGCTCACACGGCTAACCTCCCGCCCAGAGTCCCGCCCCCTCGCTGCCTCCTCCCTCTGTACGACTTCCACCTTCGTCTTCACAGAGAACACGGAGATGATGTTTTCTACTGCTGGCTACTTTATTTTAGAAAAGTTGGAAGAAGAAACTATTCAACAGAGCTTCACTGTAACAGAAGAAAACTTTAGAAAATCCACGTCCAAGGTAAAGCAAAACAAAGACAAGAAATAGTCATCCCTTTTCCAGAGACGCTGGGGGGAGGGGGGGGGGGTGTTTGATGAGAAGAATTTGAACTGCATTGAGCTGTTAAATGTAAAACCCAGCTGATGTGGAATCACTGAGCTGCAGAGAAACATCCTCCGAGCTCATTAAACAACATGTTCGTCCTGAGGGGAAGTTTGCATCTGTTTGGTGGTCGCTCTCTGCAAAGGCCAAACCTGGAAAACAGCCTTGAGTAGCATCCTCAACACTCCCACCTGACATCAGACGCCTCAACAAAGCATGTGAGACTGACTCGTGATTGGTCAAGGACATGTATCCGTGGGACGTCCACACAGAGGACACGCTCCACAGTCACGGCCCCAAATCCCAAAGTCGGAACAAGAATAACAAATGAGACGTTAGCTGCAAACTGATTTTAGATTCCCAGTATCACCCGCTCATGTGGGTTTCAGCATGAGAAGGTTCTGGTTGAGGGTGAAGCCCTCGGCAAAGTGTCCACTGAGAGGGAGGAGTTCAGACGGAGCCCTGCAGCAGACTGGGTGTCCACAGGGGGACGGTCCTGAACCCGTCACTGATGTGTGTGATTCAGCAGTGGGACCAGTTTCAAACACACACACACATCACACTGGTTAAAAAAGGTTGGTAAAAACAAGTAGAAACTCACAAGAGGATGAGGGAAGAAGAAAACAGGTTCTATAGAGATAAGAATTTAGTTTAAGAAGAAACTTTAATTGTAATGAACTGTAAAGGCTTCCACCAGAACTAAAACAATATTAAAGTAACTACATCAAATATATCATTTTAAAAAGCTGAACTCAAAATGTTATTCATTTGAAAGTTTTTTTGAGAAGCATTAGATTATTAAAAATATTATAAAATGATCCTTTTCATACAATATTAACAAAATCCTGTTGACATGAGGCAGAATTAACTTTCTATAACTTTATACTATCAATAAACTGGGGGGTGATTTATTCAGTTACACTCTGTGATACATTCAGTCTCATAATGGAAGTATCCAAAATATCACATAAAATATAATAGATACAATATTATATAATTTATAATAACTGTGCCCCCAAGATAAGAATTTATAAATTTATATATTTAACTCATTCAATGTTCATTTTAAAATGTTATTATAACGACAATAAAATGTGACTAAACACGTTTTCACAGAAAAACGAAAAGTCGGATTTCCGAGCGGATGTTGAACACGGATTAAACACAGATCATAAAAAGACTTTAACATAAACATAATATGGTAGAGGGGGGGGGGGTTCAAACATCTGTCTGCTGGAGGATTACTGAACCCCGACTCATACCAAAGACATAAATACTTGTGTTTGGATTATTTGTATTTATCATATTACCATACTTACAGTAATGCTGTTGTTAACCTACATTTTCTACATTAACGCATTAGCTGCTGTTTTGGGGGTTTCCAGTTATTTGTGTTTGTTTTTGTCGGGACTGGATTTTCATCTGTTTCTCTACCTCTCTGCGCCAATGACAAAGGGTCAAAGGTCAACTGGGCTTTGTGGTTACGCTATGATGACATGAATTATTCATTTGTTTTTAAAAACATCTCTTATGTCCTTTCTCCTCTGGGTTTAACGTTTTTCAGGGATTTTTCTTTCTTTCTAACATTCTCAGTAAATAAAGAGAAACATAAATAAAGTTTATTATTATTATATTGTGCAGAAACTTTCCTGCTCGTGCCTCAACACCAGAACTCTGACAGTACTTCCTGTAGCTCGACTGATTGACGGAACCAAAGCGACCGCGAGCCGACGATTCTTTATATTTTCTGTTTCATCTCTTGAGTGATTGAAAGACGATTTAAAAAGATAGAAACTCCGGCAGCTGTAACAAGATGATTCACTCTGCTCACTGTAAAACTGTGGGAATTAATTTGTTATTGTGTTTATTCTGGCTCGATATCTCCCGCCTGTTTGAGTTAATAAAGAGAATCTATTACAGCTCTGGATCCGCCCTGTTGACTCAGCGTGAGGAGCTTAAACTCAAATCTGTTCTCATGTCTGTTTCCAAACAGTTTACCTTTAATTAACACGTGTGTTTTCTCTCAGGTGGTTACTGTCGTGATGAAGACGCTGAGTCAACTTCATATGAAGACACACACCGGTGGGTTTTGAACACTTCTTCACTCAGACAACTTTGTTCATGTTGTTATTTCTAAAGACAAACTCAAAACTGACCTGTTTACTCAGACTTTTAATTTAATTTATTATCCCTGAGGCAGAATGTGTTGCACAGATCAGTGAATGAAAACACCAGAAAATCACCCGAACTTTTTTAAAAGGGGACAAATACGTTTTAATATCTGTTTAAAGCTTGTTTTATTTATATGTCAATTTATTTATACCTGATTTATTCCTTTTTATTTATTTATTCAATCATTTATTCAGTTGCTTTCTCTGAATGAATATGCATTTCATGTTTTTTGTTGACCTTTGACATTTGATCCCCAAAGGTTGAACATCTGGACATAAACCAGACGTAATATTCACAATTTAGTTAAAATCCGTCCAAGCATAACAATCAATATATGATAAAATAGCTCCGCCTACAGAAAAATTAAAACGAGGACAAAATAAAGGAAAATCTTAATATATATATATATATATATGTAGATTTAAGTTTGAATCAGAAATTATAAAGTATATTCAGCGGAAGAGGAAACAAACACTGAGGTGACCGTATTATTCTGAGTCTATTCACAGTTTGAGTTTCAGCTTCACCGGCTCTGAATCAACTTCATCAAACAAAAATTCAGAATTTTCACTTTCTCAAGGCCTCAAAGCAAAAGTGCTTTGTTTTCCTTTTGTTTCACATTTTCAGGCTGAAATGTTTTTGCTAATAAGCTTGGTGAGACAGAGTGAAGTGAGAGCCGAGCGCAGGCGGGAGGAACCGCCGGCGTCTGAGCGAGCGGCCTTGATGGCGGCGACGCGGCTTTGTGTCCTTCCTTTTAATTAAAGATCAGTCAGCCAGATAGTTAGAGCTTGTTTTGCACCAACATGTGCGTTGAACTAAAAACTTATTGTGTGAATGTAGCAGCAAACTTTATTTTGTTTTGACATCCCCCATGGTAGAACTAGAACTTAGTGCAACAAAAAAAAAGTGTCCAAGCCAGGACTAATCCGAAGAAGAGGAGCAACAGTTTGGTGATTTCTGAATCTCTTTTATTTTCACTTGATCTGATGTTGACGCTGGAGGGAAAGGTCAAGAGGTCAATCCTCCTCATGAATATGCACAGAGACGCGTGAATGGAAATCTCTGTTGTTATTGTTGAGGGACTTTGCATCGTCATGCGTTGGTCAGACAAATAATCCAATTGTTGGTGAAAGGTCCTTTTGACCTGAATTAGGATGAAGATAAAAACCTCTGGGAACCTGAGTCGAGACAAACGTACACGGGAGAAGGTCAAAGGTCACCGGGCTGTGTTACGGTCAAGTGCTTCGTCTTCTTTGGGCTTGTCGAAGTGATTTCAGGCGCACTTCTTCACTTCTTCTTCTCACGACCACTTCTTCTAAGACAAACCTACGATGTAGCGTTCCATCATATGTTCTCACAGTTTAGTTCCATGTGATTAACTTCAGTGGAAAAAAAACGGATTACATCATCAATGTGAGACAAACTCAGAAAGACCGATAAAGAGCTAAATAATCCAGACGCACATGAGCTCCCTCTCCTCCACCTGTTCCTCGTCCTCCTCCTCTCGGTGGAATCAAAGCAGCATCGATGTCGTCTTTGAAGTCGAGGGGAAGAGATGAAAGGAGTTCTGACCTCTCCTCCCCCCATCACTCCCCCCCACCTCTCCATTTCCCCTCATATTCACTCACCTCTTCCCTCATCACTCCTCCACTTTCCCTCTCAGGCCCAGAATCCTCTCGTTTTCCCCTTCACAATAAGAGTCCACAGTGCTGCAGGATGACAGTAACTGTTCATCAGTCAGAAACGATAGGTGCTGCACGGAGGTGGAGTCAGGACCTCGTTAGCCTAGCTTAGCATGAAGACTGAAATCAGGAAGAAACGGTTCGTTTTTCTTCGTCCAGAGTTCGTAAACTACACCAGAAGATATTTCTACAGTTCGTTAACGAGATGAGATCATTTGAGATTCTAGTCATAAAAACTCTGAAGGTTCTCAGGCGGTGAACTAGTGGATTTAACCAGGTTAACCATCGTGAGCTGTTCTCTTCTGCTTAATGTTTCCTGAGCCGCGCTGAGGAAGACCCTCCTCCATTAGAGATGAAGATGTCCGACCTGCCTGTCTGCATTAGTCTGATTTTATTCTCTTACCTCGCTGACACACCAGATTAGCACCTGGAGGCCGAACTGCGAGCAGACCCCCCCTCAGAACTCTGCAGGCGAGTGTGTGCGTGTGTGTGTGTGTGTGTGTGTGTGTGTGTGTGTGTGTGTGTGTGTGTTTACCTCCGTCAGCGGGTGTGCTGGTGTCGGTCGGTGTGTGGGCGGGACCTGTGTGGGTTGCAGGGCAGCGTCTCATTGGCTGCAGGCAGATGTGTTTCCTGAGTGGCGGGTCTGTAATGAGCACCTGTGGGAATCGCACTACAGACCTGCGCTGTAACAAGGCCGCGGGCAGACAGGCCTCCGTCTCCCATCATGCCCCCCCCCCCCCCCCACAGCTCCACCAGCTGGGGCTCCTGCTGCGTTCAGGTGGAGGCGGAGAAGTGAAACACCTTTCAGCTGATTATTCACACTATAAATATTTGCAGTGATTCGGATCTGAGGAGCAGTTCAGCTGATGTTCGGATCACAAACATGTAAGTGAAGTTTCCAGCCACAAGAACAGTTGAAGTTGAACTGCTGCAAACTTCTGAGGCTGAACTCAACACAGAGAAATGCTCGGCTCGTGTTCAGGACCATAAACTCAACAGAGGGCAGATTTTCATCCAGGGTCTGGATGATAACTACAAATACAGTTTGTCTCTGTACCTGGAGAACCACAGACTGAAAACATAATGGTGCTGCAATAATCAGAATCATAAAGTATTTATTGCCAAGTAGGTTTACACCTACCAGGAATTTGCTCTGGTTATTAGTGCATACAATCAACATAGAAACATAAAAACACAATAAATATAACACACATAAGAAAAGCAATAAAAAATAAATATATATATATATTTTCTCACTATTTACTTTGTATTTACTCACTTTTTCTAATATTTACACAAAGTAACATATATTTAGACATAAACATACATAAATAAAATGATATCATAGAGTAAGTAAAGAGTAAAAAGTGAAGTAAAAAGTGAAACGCAAAATGCAAAACAGGGAACAAATTGCAATAATCATTGCATTACTTCCTCTTTTGCAATTTGTTTTCAAAGTAAAGGCAATTTTTTAATTGCAATGGTTTATATTGCGCTGAATTACCGAGCTTCTATTGTGAAAACGTATGAAAGAATAACACCTGTTCATGTTTCTAGAACATTTTTATTTTATGAATAACACTGACTATAACATCTTCAGTGCAGATAAACCAGGTAGGATGAACACAAAGTTTTCTAACTTCACTCTGCACCAAACTATCACAAGTGACAGAATATTGTAGAAGAGTTTGAGGACAACTCGTTAATGACGAGGAAGAAATCTGAAATATCAACACACGAACACACAACAATACACACAACAACCTATTTAATCTAAAAATACATGAGATTACAAAAACAACTCAGAGGTCTGGGAGTTGAAGTCTTGTGTGTGTGTTTCTGGCTCATGTGATCAATTTGTAGGTGTTATTTACCCTGTAAGTTAAACACACACACACACAGACACACACACACTTCTCCAAGCCGTCTAGTTTCTGTGCCGTCGCCAACAATATGGCTGTCAGGGTGAGTGACAGCTCTCTGTGTGGTTGATTGAGGCTTCAGGTGACAAACTGACGTGTTTGTGCATGTGTATGTGAGTGAGTGTGTGTGTGTGTGTGTGTGCGTGTGTGTATTTGCTGGAAAACGAGAAGCTTTTACGCTTTTCACTTGCACAATATATTGGCCTTGCACACCACTACAGTGATTGACAGGTCACTCAATACAGCGACTAATCCATTGTGCAGCATTTAGTGTAACACACACACACACACATCTAGATTTATAAGAGATAAAATGATCGATGCCCATTCATCGTTTCCATAGACGGTAAATAACGAAGCACAAAGCGCCTCTGCTTCCTCCCACTGGCCAGGTGTCTTCTAAACGATGTTTATCAAAGATGAAGTGACTCAATCTGAAAAAGTTTGTTCAGTATCATGCATCAAATGTCATGAAAAATATGAATTAACCATGAAAAATATGTCAGTAACAATATATTTCATTAGATTCTTCTGTGCTATGAAATGAAAGGACACAACATGAATGCAGTTTAATCACGGATCTCAAACACACGTGCACGTGTCACTTTTCCAAAGTGAGCAGTTTGAACAGTGAAACGATTTCATGCTCCAGAGGAACAACATGAAATCATCAGGGAACGAAGAATCACAGTGAATCACACATGATGGTTATTGATCTGCTATGAATACGCTTCATTCCCACGAATAATTTCATTTAGTTGCGTTAATACGTCGGTGCGCTTCTTCACGTCTGTGAAGGTGAAGCAGAAAATGAGGTTTCTTTATGAAGAGGGAATCAGGGGATTCTCCTGAGGACCCTGACTGAGCGTGAATCAAACGTATCGACACCTCGGTTATTGACGAGTGGCCGGGTCACGATGTTTTCTCAGTTTCTCTTCACACATTCGCTCACAGAGAGAAAGACTTCATCAGCCAATGAGAGCAGAGCTAACGAGATCTTACACCAGGTGTCTACACTGATTCAGACATGAGCCTCTCAGACACAAGCAAACAGTCAAAAAGCTTCCAACAGCAGATTTTAAACTGGTTTCTGTGAATCTGTTGACAGGCAAACACGAAACCAGATGGCAACTGGTGGCTGTCGACCAGTTACTCTACGTGTAGTTAGCTCCTCTAGGTGTAACTACAAGTTAACAGCTGAGTTCAGCATCACGTCTGGCTCGACCGGTGTTTCTTATATGAGAGCATTCTTCTATAGAATCCTACAAATCGTTGATATGGAGTTTATCACCACCTCCCGTCCATCTTTATTTACAGTCAGTGGTGTGAAGAAGAAAAAAGCCAATCTCTTAATAAGGCACGCTAACGACACGCTAACGACACGCTAACGACACGCTAACGACATGCTAACGACCTTCTACCTGGCGTTTCACTGAGACTTTAAACAAAACACAATCAACATCGATCTCAGAATTGTTTTTATTCCCTTCGCCCCCGAGCAGATAATTCCAGCAGCCGTCGGGAAATCAAACAGAAATAGATTTTCAATCAGCGTCTGGTGACCTCAATATAAATTCATATAAGGTGAATTCCTGTGTTACCAGGTGTATTATTGTGTTTATGGATTGTCGTGAAATCTTCATGCATCCTAATGACTCTAATGAGCCGTGTAACTTTTTTCCGACAGCAGCTGGACGACATCTTTATTGTCTCAATTTCATTCCTGGTCCCTAGAGGGCGATAAACACCGGGGATGCCCGACTTCAACGTTTCAAAGACGAATAACTAAAAACCGGAGGAATGTAAAATGTTAGTTGAAGAGTCGATACATGTTCTGTTTGTTTGCCTTCAAGAAGAGAGGAATACATATTTAAGAGGCGTAGTTCTTTTAGGTTTCACTGAATTATTTAAAATCTTAGAATCTAAATATTTCTTCTTCATAAAAGAATAATTTCAGGATACAAACATTTTGATGCTGTTAAAGTCAACAGCTGATTTGTTTGTACATTAGAACGACAAACCTGTTTCGCACAGTTATTATAATTTACTCTGTTTTCCTTTGGTACTTCCTTCATTCTACTTCTACTGCAACTTCTACTAGCCTACCTCTGATATTACTTCCTTTATTAGTTCCTCTTCTTCGTGCTATTTAAACTTGTAACTATATTCTTCTACTAGTAGCTCTTCCTCCTCAACTTCTTCTATTACTACGTTTACTAAAACTTCTTCTGCTTCCTTTACTAGTACATTAAACGTATTTTACTACTTCTTCTAGTACTTCTTGTTTTCCTTCTAGCCTACTATTGGTTCTACTACGTCTGTTACTACTACTTCTTAAACGTATTCTTCTTTTTCTACTTCTACTACTACGACTTCTTGTTGACTAGCTTACTAGTACTCCTTCTACTTCATCTCCTACTACTTCTTGGTCCACTTGATGTTCTACTCGCCTAGAACTTCTACAACTTATTTTTCTTCTTCTTCGTGGACTTCCTCTACTTTATACCTTTAGTTCTACCTTCTTCTTCTTGAAGTATCGGTCCTTGTGAATCCGTTTAAACGTTGGATTTCAATTTGTTTTACAATCTGAATGAAGGACGAATATTAGAACGTCTCACTGCCTCTGGTTTCAGAATAACTGTGAAAGACGATGTTGATCAGTCGACCTCGTCACAACACAAACACGACAACAGGAGACGCTCTGTGCTTTTCATGTCTCTGTCGCTGGCAGCACATCATTGTGTTGAATTAATGAGAAACCATGATCACACACTAACACACACATACAATAAATGACTCACTAAATGCTCATGGGTTTGTGTGTGTGCTGGTTCTATTCATGTTGGGGGCGGAGCTGCCAGATTGATCGGCCATGTTTTCCAATGGCTGCCATGGTAACCGGCGTTTCGGAGAGAAAAGAGAGACGAGGCTGTTTTAACTTGAAAAGCCCTCCTCCTCTTCCTCCTCTTCCTCCTCTTCCTCCTCTTCCTCGAGCCCTCCTCCTCTTCCTCCTCTTCCTCCTCTTCCTCCTCTTCCTTCAGCCCTCCTCCTCTTCCTCCGCTTCCTCCTCTTCCTCCTCTTCCTCGAGCCCTCCTCCTCTTCCTCCTCTTCCTTGAGCCCTCCTCCTCTTCCTCCTCTTCCTCCTCGCTGTTCTTCTTCTCTGCTCACACAACTGAAGCTGGAAACACACAGTCTTTAAATCTCAGCCAGTGGCCGTGGAGAGGTGATGTCACTTCCTGTAACCTCCAGCTGTCTTCTGATCAGTCATGTTAAAATGTTCTATAACTGGATTAATATATATTCCATCGCTCTGTGGTCACTTTATTAGGGAACACGTGAACGAGATCATGCAAAACAAAGCAGCTGCACCAATAGTCGTGTTTTGTAATAATTTTAACTGTGACCTAATAAACTGTGTTTCTGCCCACTTGAATATCTTCCAGACAGAATCCAGACTGGTTTGTATTTGTTTCCTTTCGGGGCCAAGTCCTGCAGAATGGACTTAAAGCAGCAGACCGTCGTCTTCTGGGGGATTTTGTTGGTAAATAGAAATGTAGAATAAAAAAATGCGCTCATGCAAATAAATTCTAAATAAATATATATTATCTAAATGATCCATATAAAAACTGTGGAAAAGTTTTCGGCAGCAGAAACAAAGTGAGGCAACTTTCAAACACGTTGCCATGCATAGTTTTAATTCGTCAGTGAACTGATTCCAGACCATCTGCTGCAGGACTCCTTGTTCTAATCGTCTGTGAAGAAGGTTCTTTATGACTCGAGCCGTGAGCTGGTGCTCGTTGTCCCTCTGCAGAAGAGTCTGGGCCCGATCAGACGCCCACTGATGGAACTGATGATGGATAAGAAGCTTCTGAGGCGCCTGAAGCTTTTTCCCACAGTAGATTATAATTCACTGGTTTTGTTCAGGTCTTTCAAAACATGTTTACATATTTACAACGAGAGAAAGACTAACATGTACACTGGTATTTTCCTCCAGGTGCCACTTTACTCCATCGGCAATGTTTCCTGTAACTTTCTGAAACTGAAGTGACCGACATTCCCCAACTGAGGAAGAAGCCTGAACTTGTCTATGTGGCTCTTTTTTTAATATTTGATCCTTTCCCTGTTATTTGCGTCACTTTTCATGTGCACAACAGTGTGCAGCACTTTGGGCTCCGTTTTAACGATCTAAACTCGTTGGCTAATTAACGGAGGAAATAAAAGTTGCTGCTCCAGGCGCAGGGTTCAGAAGGGCCCCACTTCGTCTCCTAATTAATCATCAGTGTTTCGGGTGTATCGTGTAGCAGCCAATCAGAGCGCTGTGTCCTGTTTCCTTCAAACTGAGACACGACAACAGGAACATGTGGGGACATCCAGGCGAGGGGCGGAGCCTGTAGAGCAGCAGGAGGCCGTCATGCCCTCATCACAGAACGCTCTGGAACCTCCTCCTCAAATGTTCTCACATACACAACCTCCAAGAATCGGATCATTCTAAATAACACAAAAATGTTGCGCAAATTTTTTCAGCAATGAATCATTCAACATATTTAAACATCTCCCCTCTATGACCATTGTGTGTGTGTGTATGTGTGTGTGTGTGTGTGTGAGAGAGAGAATCCTCAGTGTGTGTGTGTGTGTGTGAGTGTGTGAGAGAGAGAGAGAGTGAGAGAGAGAGAATCCTAACTCTCTGTCACTTTTAACTGTATTGATTAACCTGCTGGCAGTTATTGATCAGATCTCATGTATTGATACGACAGTGTCAGAGACATGATAACAGGATGTGACAGTGCCTGTGTGTGTGTGTGTGTGCCTGTGTGTGTGTGTCTGTGTGTGTGTAACCTCACACACACTTTAACGTCTCTAGAGTTAGAGTGGGAGAGAGACTCGACCTGTGAATGTGCTGTTTCCACTGTTTTCTTTTTCCTAATGGGATAATAGAGCACGTGTACTGAAGAGGGGTCAAAGGTCACCTGACAAACAACAGCGCTCAGCCCTCATGTTTACACCTGCGTCTGTTTGTGTGACACCCGACTGCAGCCCCGCCCACTCTCACCTCCCTGTTGTTGTTTCTCGCACGTGATTGGCCGCCCCGTTAATTACGCCACTTTGGCCGCCCTCGCTCTCTCTCTCTCTCTCTTTCTACTTCAAAGCACAAACCTCCCATCGCAAAATGAGCGGCGTCACCGTGGTTACCGTGCCTGTGAACCACGTTCATCCATTACCTTTGATCTGCTGCACTTCACTGAACAAAGACACACAACACAGTGTGGTCGCTAAACACAACACACACCACGGCTCTTTGTTCGGTGGACACAGAACACATTTCCATTGATTATTGCCATTACAACAACATTCAGTTATACGTAAAGTATATGGTAAAATAAAAAGATAAATACAGCGTCATCTTATAAAGACAAAAAAGAAGTCATGTGACAGAACCAATTAGCTCGCACTCAAATATATGTGCACAAAAATATGCATTAATCAAGCACCTGAGCAAACCTGAACTAGAAACCTTTTACCTCTCGATTTCTCTTCTTCTCACGGTCCTTAAATGACAGTTACAATTACATGTATGAATCATTTGATTTTGCTTTCATTTGCTCCTGTTAACAAGAGTATGAATAATGAGAATGAAGAAACAGATGAGAAGTATCCGTGGCTTCCTGCTGTGTGTGGTTCAGAAGCAGGGAGGCGTGGAGAACAGCGAGACGAGAACCATTCCACTAATGTTCCCTCCTGTGTGTGTGTGTGTGGGGGGGGGGGGGATACATACACCTTCCTACTCCTGAGAGCTGACGTTAGTTAACTCTTTAACTTCATTCTACACAAACGAGGAGGGAGACCAAGTCGCTGACTGTGACTCGTGTTGTAAAGAGTCCCAGCACATGAGATATAGAGTTATTACATCAGACGACATTCTGTGTGTGAGGACAAACGTCTGAGTCAGCGGCTCTGGACCCCGAGATCAAAACCAGGAAAATCTACAAAGAAGAAATTAGTAAAACCATTTTCATCACTGGTCAATGCAAACTAAACACATCTATTTAAAGATGAATATGTAAGAATCATCTACTCGTCTTCTTTTTGCGCTGAGACAAGTTAAACTGGTTTTTCAGACATTGAGTTGTGTTACTGGGAAACACAAAGTTCCTTCCACAGTGGAGACGGCTCTTCTCTGGTTAACATGGGCAGCGACCACCAAGGGAAATAATGAGGTGTTTAATGTCACGTAATAAATGTAATGTAATGTACACATAGATTTACCACAGTGTTTGTACAGAGACTGAAATATACTGAATGTATAAAACCTATTTTCACGTTTAAAATCTGTCAGAACAAAAGTGAGCTTCACAAACAGAGGCGGCCCATCAGACTCAGTTTTAACTGGTTTCCGGCAAGTTCCTTTATTTTGAAATCCTCTTTATTATATATTTATTTAGTAAATCCTCATGTGAACTGTCACGATGTAGAAGACGAGAGTTTTCTAAACCCTGCACAGCCTCAGATGGATTTTAAAAGATAAAGTGGGGACGACTGAGATTTTGACAGGACCCAGATTTTTGTGCTACACCCCAGAAAATAAGCACATTGGAAATTCCAGTTTATAATAAATCATGTCCAGACTATTTAAGATAAGTAAAGTAAGAGTCCAGTCTTCCTTCTATCAGCTCCTCAACCTTTCCTCCCTCTCCCTTTGTGCGGCAGCTCATCCGGCTAACGGGTTAATTAGCTGAATGAAGTGCTCCGCGGAGGAAATGTCAGGCTCACTGGCTGCAGTTTGACTTCCTGGACGGGAGGTTAAAGGTCGATGGCGGGTTTACTGAACCTTCTCCCTCTCACCTTTATCTAAATGTCACCCAGGAACCATTAGCGTGGGCTCCACCACGGGGACGCTCCGTGTGGCAGAGCGAAGGGGACGCGTCCCTGCCGCCGCCGATGGACCCGGCGACCCCCCCCCCCGAGACGCACCTGAACGCTCCACCAGCGTGAAACCTCCGAGGTTCCTCACTTCCTGTTTCTACAGGTGCTGCAGGATGCCGACGAGTTCAGGAGCACACGGTAAGTCTCAGCTTCCTGTGAGGAATCCCTCAAGCAGAAAGTATCTCGGCCAACGTCAACTGTGATTTACATGTTGTTCATGTTGTAAAGATAAAAAGATAAAGATAAAGTAACTCTATTGTCAATTTCTTCACATGTTCAAGACATACAAGGAATCGATAGGACGTTTCCCACTCTCCCACGGTGGAACATATGAAGAGCACAGGCACAACAGATAACACAAGACATTTCCTAATACTGAGTAAACATAAAAAAAATTCATACAGCAGCATAAGATTCTCTGAAGTGTAAACGTCTTGATAAAAGTGATAAAAGTAGAAGAGACAGTTTGTTGCAGAGCTCACATGGTTCAACACCTTCGGGCTCTGATCTCACAACATGAACATGATGGTGTTAAATAATGATAATAATAATAACGAGTTCTGATCATAAAGCTCATGTCTCCTCTCACAGTTTAATTTGTGTTGCTCTGTCTGTGATTCATCTTTTCAAACATCCCAGTTCAAACCAGTCGCTCCGGCTCGTCTTTAGAATCAGTTGGTGTCGTGTTGAAACTCCATTGATTCCCCATTGTAGCCGTTTCTTTTTCCTGGGAACCTTTGAGAAACGAAACCGGCTCCAGTTCACACGAGTCACACGTTATAAAGTTCAATCAACCCCCCACACCCCCCCACCCCCCCGCTGCTGCCACCGGCGTCACGTGAAGAATAACGCTGATTACTGCGTCATCACAACCTGAGTCGTTAGGAGCCTCGTACAACAGAGAGCAGATGATTCCATTGAGTGATGGAGCTTCAAGGGCCTGGAAACACACAGAGAGGGGGGGAGCTGAACGAACTTTATCTCTAAACACGGAGAAACAAAATGACAGCGTGTGGACAAAAGTATGTGGACAAGCAAACGTGACGTGTGTGAGTCATGTTGGTTAATGTGTTGTTTTCAGACGTGACCTCAGGAGGAAGTTCAGGAGTTGACACTTTCCCACACGACACATCGACACTGGCCTTCATCACCAGAAGCTCTGTGACATCCTCGTCTGCCTCTTCCTCATGTACGGCTCCGCCTTTTCATCCTGAGGTATTTGTTTTGTTATCGTTTTGTGTGTCTGTCGTGTGTCATCAACACGGAGCAGAGCTTCTCCTGCTGTGTTCTCACATCGGCTCCTCCAGACTCTTCTGCAGACTTCATACTGGGACTGGCTGCAGAGAGGCTCCCACTGCAGCTCATCCTGACGGGAAAACGAATTGAATTTTATGGAAATTCAACTAATATGTATAGATATATTCAAAAGAGATATTTAAATAAAAGATGTGGACACACTCACACACACACACAGACACACACTCACCCACCACCTGCCGGTTAAACACAGTTAAAAGCAGAGCCGTTGATACCTTGAGTATTATCGACTTCCAGCAGAGATTAATTATTTATGCTCCACGTTTGACACACACACACACACACACACACACACACACACACACACACACACACCCACACACACACATGAACACACACACACACCAAAGTGTCTCTCAAGATACCTCTGGAGGTTAATCTAATTTGTAAACTCTGTGTGTGTGTGTGTGTTTGTTTGTGTGGTTGTGGAAGCAATTTGTCGCTCTTTTCAAAACGCTAATATTTCATTGATTGTCTCGTCTTTGTTCTTTTTCAGTTAATTGTTCTTCATCAGCTCTGATTCATGTTTCATATATTCATGTATTTGTATCTACAGGATGTGAAGCGTCTGCTCGTCGGTGTTTGTAGCTTCCACTCGCCGATTCCCCCTCAGGGATCAATAAAGTTCCATCTGATCTTATCGATAGATGTTTACTGTCGGTGTCGAATTAATTTGGCTCGTTAGCAGCGGGTAGCCGCCGCAGATTACAGATTACAGTCTATTCATCAAAGCGACGAGAGGCGTGCAGGGTGAATGTAGAGCAGCCACCTGCTGAAGGAGAAGGCGGCGAGAGGATGAGGCCTCTGTCCCGCTGCCGGGTGACCCTTGACCTTCAGGCTCTTTCTGCAGACGCCAGGTCAACCTGAAGCTATGTCGATGCTAATGCTAGCTGAGCAGAGGAGATCTGACAGGTGCTGTTCTGTTGCTTTAACGAGGCGTGTGACCCCTGCGCCCTTTTCATAATAGTTATTAATTAACTTAATTAAGTTGCTCATTAAGATATGAACTTAAGGACCATGTGGGGAACTGTTGAGATGAGAGCTGAGGAACATGAACAAGATCAGAGCTCAGATCTGTGTTCTTGCATTTAACACAGTAAGATTGTGTTTTTTTATTTTATGTTTTTATGTTTTGAAACTGTTCCATCATCAGTAATAAAAATTACCCAGAATACCTGTGAGCGTTCTTGCTCTGTCAATAAGCCCCACCCGTCTGGCACGGACAGTGAGTTAAAACAAAGCCACCAACAGTGTTGTCAATACAGTTTAGTCTCCGTCTGTTTCCTGGTTTGTTTTCTGTGCGTCGTCTCCAGAGCAGCTCACTCCTCCGCGGCCGACTTCGCTTCCCAGCATCCCTCTCAGCAATTAACCCCCCGGCCCGTGTGCACCCGGCCTGATCACGTTTAATATCCTGATCAATATTCTGAGTCTGTCCTCTGCTGCTCTGCTGCTGCTGCTCATAATCATAAAGACATAAAAGTTCACTTTGCTCCGGTACATGAAGCTTTTTGTTTTCTCCTGTGAAAAGCACATTTTAGCTTCTGATCCAGATCCAGAGGTTTATCATTATTTATAGGTTTTACAGGTTAAAAGATGGTGGATGTGAAATTATTTATTGATTAACAGAAAATCTGAAACTGGGATGAATGAGAACAGAAGATTTGTGTATTTTCATGTCTGCGACAGAGCAAACATTCAATTTATTGAGAAAATAATCAGTGTTTTGTTCAATGAGGACAAAGATGTAGAAGAAATTAATCAAGACATGAAACTGAAAAACTCAAGTAGAGAGAATCGTTTATCCTTTTGCATTAATTAGAAAATATCAGGTCTTCGGATTTTTTTCTTCTCGGATTTTCGAAGTCACTTGAAATGTTCAGGAAACTTTTTCCAAACTGTTCCTAAAATTCCTCTAATTATCATAATGTACCCCCCCCCCCCTCCATCGTCCGCAGATAATCATCATTAATCATAAAACAAAGAGTGTGTATGCTTCATTGATTTAAAAAAATAAAAGTTAAAAGTCAACTAGGAGTCCCAGAGAGCTTTGCTGCGGGAAACATCCAATCAGAGTTTGACTTAAACTCGTCGGGGGGGCAGGACGGAATGAAAGGAGCTGATAAGACTATTAATTATTGAACTGAATTATTGAATTATTAATTTGAAGGAATGAATGGAGCAATTTGAGAGGTACAAAGAACCAAAGTGAAGTTTAAGAGAATAATAATAATAAAAATAGATGTCCCATGTGAGGAATTCAGCGAATGACTCGTAATTTCATTTGAAGAAACGATTATTAAAAGTTTCCCTCGTGACAAAGTGAGGGGACGGACGTGAAGACTCCTGATCGTCCTAGTTGTTCAGCACAAGGTTAAATGTGGACACGTTAGAGACGACAGCCAATGCCAATGAGAGGACTGCAAATCAATGTTTCTCAAATTCTGGTTTGGTTTTGATAATTTTTTTGATAATTTAAACGGGGCTGGAGCAGAAGTGTGAGCTGAGCCTCGACCTCCTCAGGGGACGGACGTCTTCACCTGGTCCCGTCCTCGTCGAGAACACCTCGGGGGGAATCTTCTGAGATTTGGTACGAACACTCGATTTGATTAACGGATGAACTGAAGAGATTTTTGTGTTATCTTGAGAATGTGGCATTAATATGTTCCGTCCCGATGAAGCCCCGCCCCTCAGCGGGACACTGTCAGAGAGTCACCTGCTGCGTCGTTCATATTCACATTCTCCGGAGACTGAAAATGGCTTAAAACTCTCAGATTAACTGATTAGATTTGCTGGTGAAGGGTCAAAGGCCAAAGGTCAAAGGTCACAGTCTGTCTCAAACATGTGTGACTCAGACAAACTGTGAAAAGCAACAGGTCTGAAAACAGCTTTAACGATTTGCTGATCACAAAACATAAATAAAACAGAGACTCTTTATTTCCACTTCAGGCTCTCGTAGTAAATACTTTTACTCCTGGTACTTCAGTTACACGTCGTTATGTTACTACTTCTGTGCTTTATCTCATTTCTACTCGCAGCTTTCCCTGAAGTTAATGAGCTGTGTTCGTCTCCCGGCTCTGGATCTGCTGCAACTCGTCACATTATCTCTGCAACTCTCTGGGAAAAAAGATTTGTCATGAAAATCCGTTAAAGCAGAAAGTCGTCACCGGGTTGTGTGAGATTTGAAAATGACAGCTTGAGTTGAATAAGCTTCATTAATTAAGCTTTTGTAGGATTCAACCTTTATGTAAAATCTAATAAATAATCATTTAAATATTCATAAACATAACATTTTGTATGCTGCTGTCTTGGCCAGGCTTCCCTTGCAAAAGAGGTCATTGTATCTCAACGGGACCGACCTGGTTAAATAAAGGCAAATAAAAAAATAAATAAAATAAGCGATTTCTAGAATTCTATGAAAGGCAGTGTTTAAAAAAGCCCAACAAAAGCAAACGTTTTTTATATATAATATATATATATATATATATTATGACGATATACGTTTGCTCAGAGTAAATATATAATTGTTGTATTTTGTTTTTGTTTAGTTTAGTTTTTTTTTTATATATATATATATATAACAATTATATATTTACTCTGAGCAAACGTATATCGTCATAATTTCTCTAATAGATTTTCATTTTTCATGTTCTCTCCTCTGGACTTTACACGTATCAACTATTAAAACTACTAAAGAAACTATATCATCATTTTACGATTTCATTAAAGACGGATTCTCTCCTCTTCACAGCGACACCGTTCCTCCTCTTCTTCTTCAGGTTTTCTGTAGAATGTTATGAACGGAGCTGGAGGATTAACCCAGTGAGCAGCTGCACACAACCTGCAGCGGCCATATGCAGAATCATAATCCACATGTGTTGTGTCATATCAGAGCTCAGTAAGCAGCTTTGCATCACAGCCTCTTCTTATATAACAGCAATAAACATCTTCTCCCACCATCAATTCTCCATTTGTTTTATTTCCCCCTGCTGTCTCTGCACCCCCCACCCACCCACCCACACACCCACACACACACACACAGACACACACACACACACACACACCTCCTCCACCCCTCTCCCCTGCTCCTGCTCGAGAGATCTGGCTCGCCTATGTGCCCACTGTCGCCTGTAGGTGGCGCTCAGAGCGCGAGGGAGAGAGAGGAGGAGAGCAGCTCGGATCCGCGCTGTACGGAGAGAGAGGGAGAGAGAGAGAGGGAGAGAGAGAGGGAGAGATACACACACGCACATGTAATGGAAGAGGAGGGGAGAGAGAGGCAGAGAGAGAGAGAGAGATACAGAGATGTAAAGAGAGAGAGGTTGCCGAGAGAGAGAGAGACACACACACACGCACACGCACACGCACACATGTAATGGAAGAGGAGGGGAGAGAGTTGCAGAAAGAGAGAGAGAGATGTAAAGAGAGAGAGAGACACAAACACACACACAAATACTTAATGGAAGAGGAAGAAAGAGAGAGAGGGGGACGTAAAGAGAGAGGGGGACCTAAAGAGAGAGAGGGAGGTAGAGAGAGGGACGTAAAGAATGAGAGGGAGGGAGAGAGAGAGGGGGGGGGGGGGGGTGGTAGAGAGAAGCGTCCAAACATTTATTTATTATAAAAATGAAGATGAGCAGAAGAGACTCGAACTCTTTTCGATCCGACTCTTATTAAACCTTAAATCTATTTTATTTCCTCACGTGTCTGAGTGATGGGACTCGAACCTGCGGAGCCACCGCAAAACAAAACCCGGTAATAAACATGATACTGGGGGGGAAAGTCAGAATGTTGCGTGATCACACGCGTCAGTGAGAAGTCACGCACATGAATAAATGACAGAAATGTTGGGGAACCCACTGAGAGTTAGTTGTTGGGGTGGATGCTCGCTCCTCCCCCCCCCCCCCCCCCCCCCCCGTGTGTAGTGTATAGAGAGGAGTGTATATGGAGGGAGGAGGGTGAGGGAGAGAGAGAGAGAGAGAGAGAGAGAGAGAGGAGCGCGCGCGCACTGCTGTGGACTCACTCCTCTCGCTCATCACGCACGGTGCGGCCGCGCAGGACCGGCAGCGGACAGAGTTTGTGGCGGCAGAGCGGCGACCGCGCGTCGGCTTGGACACTAACCGGACCCCCGCTGGAGCCGGACTCTCCCGGAACTACCGGACCTCGAGATTCTTACACTTTTTTTAAACGAATATTATTTTTCTCCATCTCTCTTTTCCCTCCTCCCTCTTTTTTTGCTCTTCACTCCCCCGCCCCGGTGCTCCGTCCGCCCGCTGCCTCATCCAGCACCACCGCCTCCCGAGCGAAGTGCCAACCGGAGGATGCTGCGGCTGTCGGTGCTCGGTGCCCGCTGCTGACGCTCCCTCCACGAAGGATCAGAGAGCGGGTGACAGCTGTCCCTCCCTCCCCTGTGCACCGGGTCTTCCCCCGGCCGGGCTCCAGCTCCAGCCCCGCGGAGAGAGGACGCACCGGCGGGTCGACGCGCAGCGCAGCGGCGGTCGTGACAGTAAAAGTGGACAGAGATTGTGGGAGGAATCGGATAATTACCCCCGCCCGTCCCGCTGGAGTGTTTGATTTGTTTCCAGGTATTTTTCCCCGGTTCGGTGGATTGTTAATTCCGGGTGTTTTTCCCCCGGAGGTCTGGAACGGCTCCGTCTGGACACCGAGGAGGAGCGGAGCCTGTAGCCGGGGCTGGAGCGCTCAGAGCCGGGGAACCGCGCGGCTCTCACCCGGTCCAGGTAGGAAGTTCCCTCCACAGCACCGGTCCACACTGAATCTCTCCCCGACCCGTGTCACACGAGGACCCGGGTGCGAGGCTCCGGATCCCCCTGTCAGTGCAGCTCTGCTGGGGGGGGGGGGGGGGCTTTACGCACGAGAACAGAATCTGTGAATCCACTTTAAATCTTTCTCACGCACGACGACTTGTGCGTGGATTTGAAAACCCGCAGACCTGATGCGGGGCGGACGCGTGAAGGCGTCACAGCCTCCGAGCTGCTGCTGTTAAAACACTTGTTGGTTAAAAACCAGTTTGAAGCGATTGATTGTTCATATCCAGCGTCTCGTCTCCTCTGAGGGGGATTCGACCCATGTTCCACTACAGAGGCATCGATCCCTATCGACCCCTTCCACATTACACCCCCTCCAACATAACTCCATGTCTGCAGTGGTCAACCAGCTTCCTGTGGGTCACTTCTCTGGAAAGTGCGTGATGAAGGGGGGGGGGGGTGGTGTACAGTGGGATGTGCGGTTCCACTGGTTTCCACTGGTGCACCCACCACAGCGGGGTTCCATTACGGCTCCAGCTGGGGCAGTGAGCGTTCTGCAGGGACTCACAGAGAGGGGGGGTGGGGGGGGGGGGGGGGGGGGGGAATGGCAGTAATATTAATAAGAGACAGAAAAGCTCCTGGTGATAATCAGAGGTTTTGATGTTAGAGCTGATCCTCCATCAGGGACTGGGAGCAGCATCACACCAGTGCCTTCATGGGAGGCTGCTGGGGAGGATCCTCTGAGTGTCTGTGGGCACCTGAGGCCTCTGGGGCACCTGTAGACCCCCCCCCCCCCCCCCCCCCCCCCCATGTCTGCAGTGTGGTGTTTCTCTCCATGTGTTTGTTGTTAACAGGAGATTTTAGATCCTAAATAAAGGCGCTGGGGGGGGGGTGGAGATGACGAGCACCCACCGCGGCTCCGTGAGCGACTGGTGTGTCACCGGAGGGGAATCCAGTCCGTCCAGTCCCTCCAGTCCTCCACCGCCTCCCTG
Source organism: Platichthys flesus (assembly GCF_949316205.1). Lineage (NCBI taxonomy): Eukaryota > Metazoa > Chordata > Actinopteri > Pleuronectiformes > Pleuronectidae > Platichthys > Platichthys flesus. The sequence continues at coordinate 1,105,091 of NC_084952.1, read as the reverse complement.
CGTCCTCCTCCCTGGGCTGTGGTGGAGCGAGAGAGAGAGAGAGGGTGGGCGTCCGACCTGCTCTACATGATAGAGAGTGAGCGAGCGATAGAGGGAGGGTGGGTGGGGGGGGGGAGTTGGGTATTCACATGCAAACTGCGTCCGCCTCTCCCTGACAGAGAGCCGGGGCTGTGTGGTGGTGAACGCCGCTGCCCTGGTCGCACGCCATCAGACCAGTGAACGCTAATGGGAACGTGGGCCTGCTTCTGTTCCCACACTCGACCTTTGACCCCGTCCCTGGCGTGCCATGTCACCTCGTTGTCATCTTTCCTTCAGAAAAACTCCAACGACTCTGGTGTCGCATGAGAAATCTGCCGCTCCGTGTGTCTCCGGAGCTGTGGGAGCGTCCACTGGTTTCTGAGCCTGTGTGTCTCCGGAGCTGTGGGAGCTGTGGGAGCTGTGGGAGCTGTGGGAGCAATGTTCTACAGACACACAAAAAGCTCATTAAAGCCTCCGAGGGTCAGATTGTGGTTTCAGGTCAACCCCCCCCCCCCCCCGCTGCTCTGGTTTCTACCACCGTAAACATAGATCCATGTTTGAGGTGGAGATACTCTCTCTGAGGTTTGCGGCCGGTTTTGGGCGGCAGGCGCGGTGTGTGTCACCCGAGCTGCTGCCGCCGCGGTGTCCAGGGGCGAGGTCGGAGGTTCGATACCCAGCTCTGGGATTCCTCTCTGCCTCGTCTCATTTGGTGGCACATCCATCCACGGTTTGACCAAATGACAGCGACGGCAATCAACACGGCCGTCCTGAGGGGAGGGGGTGGAGGATCAGACAGGGGGGGGGGGGGGGGGGGGGAGCAGTGTCCGTTCTGCACATTTCCGCGTGGTAATGGTGGATCTGAGTCCGTGTCGTTAGGGCCTGTCATTAAACCGGGAGCTGTGAGGGTGGAAATGGGTTCGATGTGTGAAAGGCTCACAGTCCTGCTCCGTGGAGAAAGAAGTGTCCACGCTCCAGATTCTTGAGTTTTCACGGCTCCTCTTCCTTTTTGCCCTCAGGTGAGACGACTGTGACACAAACTGGGTTCTTCTTCGTCTCTGTGAGGAAGACGAGCCGTTAGTCATGGAACCGTCACGTCTTTGGAATCTCGGGACATTTCTCTCTTTTAAAAATCCTCTCATTTGTGGAGTGACACGTAAATGACCTGAATTTTAATCAGCATTATTTTTTTTTCCATTTGTCGACGTGTGAGGAGGTGAAACGATCCAGACTCAGACTTTCACGCTGAAGGAGCAGAAAGTCTCTCCCGGTTCGTGTCAGGCTGACGGCTTCGGAGGCGCCGGCTCCATTTGGCTTCGTTTTCCTTCACGTTAGAGTCAAGGGTCAGCTGTCGCCCCTACTCCCCCCGCCACCCCCTTCCCAGAATCCCACACTGCTCTCATCAGTGTCACTCAGTGGATCATATCAGGCCCTGAGCCTTCGATGTACAGAGCAGAGTCTTGACCTGCTGATGGCAACAGGAGGAAAAGGTTTAAATCCCGCTCTAGATTCTCTAATCCGAACCGAAAGCAGGGAATCTGGTGCGAGAGGTTGTTTTTGTGCCGGAACAAACCGGTTGTGACAGCTGTTATTCACGATGTCATCCACCTGACGCTGCTGTCGTTGTTTCAGCAGCTTTGATTAAAAACATGAAACCCGGCGTCCTGAGGGAATCAGGACCGTCACGTTTCATGTGTCAGTCGCAGCCGCGTCGCCGGTGGACAGACGGACGCTCGTGGTCCTCTCCGCCTGTAAATGGATCTGAAAGCACTTTCATTGAGTCTGTGCTTTTATTGTTGTATTGATTCATCTCTTTGGGTTAAAACCAGTTTGACGGTCGTGGAACTCGCTCGTTTCACACGTCTGCACGGGAACAGGAAGCTCGAGCAGCTGCGAGGTGGAAGCGGCCGCGTGGGGGGGGCTCTCACAGCCACGAGGCTGCAGCTCCTCATTAATTCTATTTCTGAGCAATTTTACGCTTTTTGTTTTTGGTTCATCGTCAAGAAAATAGTGGAAATATTAAAAGTTGTTAAATTCATTGTGACAAAAATGACAGAAAAGTGAAAGAGACCCTCAAATATCACGATCGCTGTGTTTTTAAACGAGTAAAATTAATTATTTTCCAAATAGATTATTTAAATAGATTATTAATTCTTTATTACTTTTTTATTACACCGATCGGTGTCGAGATCAAATGTTGTAATTTGTCCGATTAACAGTCCCAAACCTAAATATTATAAAATTGCTGTTATTTAAATCAGCTAATTTACGAACTTTAACCATTTTACTAAACTAAACATGAAAAGTGTTTATTATATATCAAAGTAATTGATCAGTGAAACTAATCCGCTCCGTTCTTTATAGTTTATATTGAGATGAATAAAATTAGTTCAATTTAATTCTTTAAATCAAGCTTTTAAATGTTATACAACACGTTTAATTTTTAAATGCGAAATAAAAAAATCCTGATTCTGGAAAATTATGTTTAAAACAATTATAGATGATTTAACTTATAATTATATATCGGCCTCAGAGAGTTTAAATCTATAAATTGAACCAAACACAGAAGGCTGAATCTACTCCATCGTGTTTTCCTTCATATGAATCTGAAGAATGGAGCGTTTGGTTTTTATTTGTGTGTTTCTTCCGTCGTTCTCGGTGAAACCGCGGTCGAGTGTTTTTGTTTCCCGTGCCGTCGTCGACATGTGGAATAAATATGTTGCCGTGGATTTGAAGCGTTTTGATGAAGCCTGATCTTTACTTCCCACCAGCCGGCTGTTCATCTGCCATCCACTCCATTAATCCCCCTCTGCTGCTGCTGGAGGATCAGCGAGTGCGAGTGTGTGTGTGTGGATCAGCGGTTCGACTGCACATCCTGTCACTAAAAGGTCACACGTTTGATCCCTGAACCAGATTTCCTGCCTCGGTGCCTCCGAGCAGCACTAAGGAGACAAAGGCATCGAAACCCGTCATGAAACCATAAAAACCAGTGAGTCAACGTTATTTAATCCGACGCTTCGAGTGTGACAGTGAAGTGGCCGCTCCAGTGTCACGTTTCACACACACAGTGACAGAGACAGAGACACACACACACAGTGACACACACAGTGACACAAGGCGTGGACACACTAACAATGTGACCTGTGTGCAGAGGCTCAGGTGTGTCCAGGGAGATTCACGTCTCCACTTCCTCCACCTGTCCACGAGTGGGAGAAAAATGTACTTTGATTTTCTAGTTTGGTCCATGTCCCGTCTGCTAACATGGAGGTTTAAGGCCGATACTGCAGACGGCCACCAGGGGGGGAATGGAGATTCTTTGTCCTCCGTCTTTATTTACAGTCTGAGGTTTGAACCCTTTTATCTGGAAGCAGATTTTTGTTGTTTTTTAAAACTTAACCAGACGTGACGAGCGGCAGGTTTATGACGTCCGTGGTTTTCATGTGAAATTCAAACGCTGTCCCGATCGAAGATTATCCTGTTCGGATCTCTGGCATCGGCTGAAACAAGACGTGAGACAAAACAAAAGCAAACACACACACACACACACACACACACACATACGCACACACACACACACACACACAGGTGGTGTCAGGAGGCCAAAAGACTTGGCTGCTGCATCTGAATAGGGAGGATGTGTGTTTTTGTGTACATGTGTGTTTGTGTGTGTTAATCTGGATCAGACAATGGTAGTGAATAGAGTAATCCCCTTTGTGCTGCGAAGGGACCACACACACAAACTCACACACTCACTCACGCACACACACGGACACACACAGTGGACTGTCCAGAGAGCTCACCTCATAAACATCCTCTATATCTGAGATCTGAAAACATCAAAGCATCTTTTGATTTTTCTGTGTGTGTGTCTGTGTGTGTGTGTGTGTGTGTGTGTGTGTGTGTGTGTGATATTTAATTCAAGCAGTGTGTAGTTATGTGTGAGCACGGAGCCCTTGACATTCAGGTTATTGTAGTTTATGCTGTGTGTTGTCTGCTGAACACACACTCGGGTGTGAAACACACACCTGTGAGACTCGACACAAACACACAGGAAGTGGTTTGTGATGTGGAGGCGGGCGTTGTGTTGCCGCTGTTGAAGTTGTCTGATGACGTTTCCTGTGTGATTACTGGAATTAGACGTGACACTAAGTGATCGCTCCACTTTTTGTGTAACACACTTGGTTTTATTTGGTTTCACTGGATTCGGTGAAGATGGATTTCATTAATTAGATCAGATGACCAGCAGCAGACTGACACCAGTGAGAAGAAGCTTCCAGTCTGTCAACACGTCCACTGGCTCACTGGGAAGCTTCCAGTCATTTCACTGGGAGGCTTCAGGGAGCCTTCCTCGGACGTTGTGTGTCTTAGCAGACTTGTCCCCTCTCAGTGTTGTTTGTGTAGCAGAGAAGTTGTCGACTCGTCTCCGGACTCTTGACCTTGAGGTTAAAACCTGAAATCACGTGTTGCAGCGAACACACAACCCGCTGGTCTGAAGGAGTCAAGGTCTGAAACTGACCGAGCTGTGGAGAGAAACCTTGAACCCCTCACCTCGGTCGAAACCAGTTCAGCTTCCACCAGTAAAGGTCCAGTTGGATTAGATCTGACCTGCAGGACGCATGGCTGTGCTGGGGGGCGGGGCCGTGGTGAGGCGGCCAATGAGGCTCTTTGTTATGGAGACGAGGCTATTTGGTTGGGGGGGGGGGGCAGGCTGTACTCTATCGGCTGCTGTTTACTTGTGTTAGTCTCTGGTTCAGCTCAGTGTGGAGAAGTTCAGCTGCTTCATCTCTAACCGGCCCAGTGGATCGATCTGCAGGTCGGGGGTTCAGCGCCCGGTTCTCTACAGTGAGTTTGAATTTCTTCTCGTTTCGATATATTTACACCGGAGACGTGAAATTCATCAGCTGAAATCAGATTTCATAACAGCCTCCACAGAAGTGATTTGATTCACAGGATTATTTTTTGCATCAATATTCTGAGAGTTGATTTGTAGCTTATTTAATTAAGTGGATTTGGTTGTTTTGTCTATTTAACACTATTCTGTTTATATTAATAACCCAAAATTGAATCACATGTTGCAGAAGATTTTATTCATATCACAAGCAGCTGTGAACATAAGCTGGTTTATTAATATGTGGTCTGATTTACAGTTGTTTTACAGCAGTGTGGTTGTGTAAATGTCCTCTGATGATCTGTAGCTGAACAAAACTCAGTGTTTGGATCAGAACTCACAGATTTGATCGAGCTGCTCGTGTCAGTATTGATTTATTAATGGTTTATTAACAGTCTCAATAATCAATTAATGATTTTTAAAGTCAAAATGCTGGCTTTTGGTTCCAAATGTTAACATTCACTGGTTTTAATAGTTTTAAATAACCATTGATAACCTTCCTCTGTTTTTCGTGAAGACACTTGAACGCATCGTTTCGGTCTCTGGTGAAAAGACGGAGGAGGTTCGATCCATTTTCAGGTTTGAGAAATGAGTCGACACATCAGATAAATCAATAACTTTCATTTGAATAAGCCACAGTCAGTTTAACATGAAGTCGATTGCGTTGGTTTCGCCCAGTTTAACATGAAGTCGATTGCGTTTGTTTCGCCCGGTTTGTTTTTCATCTGATTTCCTGATGATTTATTTGATCTAACGTGTTTTTTAGACAAAAATATCAGATTTTCTGGAGAGAGAATTGCAAACGAACGAGGAGCTGAAGTCAGCAGATGTTTTATTCAGCAGGAGCTTAGTGTGTCTGTGACTCGGCCTCATGTAATGTGACCTAATGTAATGTACAGTGCTGGAGCTCCGGCACATTAACATGCAAACACACACTCTGCATGTCAATACTGGGAAAACACACTGGGAGGTAACTGGCCTGTTCAGATGCTTTGTGATGGAGACTGCACACGCCCTCTCTCTCTCCCCCTGTCCCCCATTGTGAGGCTGTGTCTCTCGCCCTCTCTCTCTCCCCCTGTCCCCCATTGTGAGGCTGTGTCTCTCGCCCTCTCTCTCTCCCCCTGTCCCCCATTGTGAGGCTGTGTCTCTCGCCATTTCTCTCTCCCCCTGTCCCCCATTGTGAGGCTGTGTCTCTCGCCCTCTCTCTCTCTCCCCCTGTCCCCCATTGTGAGGCTGTGTCTCTCGCCCTCTCTCGCTCCCTCTGTCTCCCATTGTGAGGCTGTGTCTCTCGCCCTCTCTCTCTCCCCCTGTCCCCCATTGTGAGGCTGTGTCTCTCGCCCTCTCTCGCTCCCTCTGTCTCCCATTGTGAGGCTGTGTCTCTCGCCCTCTCTCTCTCCCCCTGTCCCCCATTGTGAGGATGTGTCTCTCGCCCTCTCTCTCTCCCTCTCTGTCCTCCATTGTGACACTGTGTCTCTCGCCCGCTCCAGCTGCCGACACAGCGACCCAGGCCGTCGCTGCTCGGCATTACAAAGAGGCACGTTACTGCCCTTAACCCCCCCCCCCCCCCCCCCCCCCCCCCAGCCCATTCCTGTGTCTTTGTAATGTAACACACAAACACAAACACACACAGAAGGCTGGCCGTGCACACATACATGCACGTGCACACTCACACAAGCTGGTGGATGGGCTGGTGAGAACGTTTCAGACTGTGGGAAACAGGACGAGCTGGACGATCTCTGGCTCACCCGAGACCGTCCCCGAGGAGACAACGCACACACACTCACACAGACACACACACACACAGCAATCAGTACATGTGAACACACATATCAACATGTGTTCATCAACAAACAGGAACTCGCTGCACTTTTATTCTTCTCTCTCTCTTGACGTTTGACCCTGAGATTTATTTAGACCCTAAAACTCTCACGACCCAGAATGCTTTTCTTTTTATAAAGACGTGAGTGCACATGTTTCAGCTCAACACTGATCACATGATCACACTGACACCAGCAGTCAACATTCTAAACATTACTTTTTTTACCATTTCTTAAGAATTAAACACTTTAAACATGTTGATCCAACAGATTTCTAACTAAGAAACTCTTTCTAAACTCTGGTCACTGTGCGTTATCGAGGGTTTTTGTCTCAGATCGATTTGAACAGGATCTCGTAAACAACAGTCTCCATGATGAATGCTTAAAATACCTCCAGTCACTTTTCCTGTCTCGTCTTTCCTGATTAATATTCACCTGCAGGAGAAACACCAGGTCACACTTAAACCAAGTCTCCACGTAAACGCACAGGAAACTGACATTACTCACGAACAGTCACTGGTGACCTGGATAATCTGTCAAATTGCATTTATGTAGAGTTTATAGTCACATCAGGGCCTTTTCCATGGTAACACAACTTATAAACAGTATATTTATGGTCTCTAATAAACAGATAAATGGTTGCAAGTAGATATTCTTCCTTTTTTCCACAGTTATAACTTCTACCGTAAAGACTGTTGTTATAAACCTGTTATTACATGTTTATAACGTGGTTATAAGCTCACTGGACAATTTAAAGTAAAGTTTTAATTAGAGTAACATTACACGTCAAATATCTGTTTGCACAAAATACAACGTGACTTAAATTCTAATTTTTAAATGTACATTTGGTGTCAAAGCAGCTTCTTCACAACACACACGACACAAACAACTTAAACAAATCAAACACTTTCACACACACACAGACACACACAACAGTTTCACTTGAGCTCCGTGTCCGTGGAGACGTGTGAAATGGGCTCAGGGGTCAGAGGTCGGCTGTTCGAGGGTATTTGGCAGCTCCAGAGAAAAATGTGAGAAAAGAAACACACACACTTAAACACACACTGGGGTATTCACATGCACATTCCCACTTGCAAACACAGTTAAACCCCCCACCCCCCCCTCCACACACACACTCATCACAGTCATACAGGGGTAATTAGATGTGTGTTTGTGTGTGTCACAGCAGGGTGCAGAGCAGTCGACACTTGTGTCGAACAAACGCACAAAAGCAGCAGTTGCTGCTGTTAACCTCAGTTGTGTTCCGCTTCTCTTCGTTTTCTATCATTTTAAACTGAATCCGTTTGTTTTTGTTCGGTTGTTTGGACGAAGTTTGGATCCGTGGAAACTTTTGATTCTTTGACATAAAGACAAATTACCAAAGAAACCAGAATACAAACACAGTTTAACTTTTTTAAATCGACTCACTGCTAATTAATCAGACAACATTTCCAGATCCAATAAATGTTGTAGCCGTTTTAAATTGGATATACATTTTAAAAAGAGATAAACTGTGATTGTGAAGATTTGTTGGTCAAACAAGTTGAGAAGTTTCCAGACGTCACAGCAGGTTTTGTTTTTGTTGTATTTCTTTGTGTTTTAAAGTTGATAAAGTTCCGACTCGTTGCTTCGTCCTCACTCTGTCCGAGTTGAAGGACGGGATGTGAGCCGATGTCCCCTCGACGCTCGCTCTGTGTTTTTCTGGGTAAAGACGAGGAGACGGGATGTTGTGATGCGTGAAAGGTTGTCGACATTAAATTAACTTTATTAACACGACTTCACTTTGTGAACGGCTCAGGTTGTTGATTCGTTTCATGTCGTTCAGTGAACGTGCACAAGGCTCCACGTTCGTGTTTCAGATAATAGGCTCAGGAAATACAAGACTCCCACACACACACAGACACACACAACACAGTGAACTCAGTGTTGCAGCAGTCAGAGGATGAGGAGGAGGACAGCACCAAGACTTCCTGCTCAGCATGCTGATCGCTGTTGTGTGTCTGTGTGTGTGTGTGTGTGTTCCTCCTCAAATCAAGGACACGAGGAGAGCGAGAGAGAGCGAGAGAGGGAAGGAGAGAAGCTATCTCCAGATTAACCCCGGCGACCTGCAGCTTGGCGTAGGGAGGGAAGTGAGAGAAGTGAGATAGAGGTGAAGAGGAAGAAAGAGGGAGAGTGTGGAGGCTCAGAAGAAGCTTCACGAACACCAGGCGTCAGGTGAAGACTCGGTTTGTCAGTAAATCTCTGAGCTTCGATCTGATCAGCGCAGAGAAAGGTTTTCTTCAGGGAGACAAGAAAAGTCTGAATAACTCTGAATCGATCTGAGGCCTTAAATGAACAAGAATGAGGAAACTTCACATTACTATGTGTTAATGTGGTTAAATGTCAGGATCTACTTCTTAAATGATGTTGAAGCAGATCAGAATCTTTATTTTTCACACCTTTCAACACTAATAAAATCTTAATTTGGAGTTCATCTTAGTTGCAAACAGCCTCTTGAGTTAATTAACTCTTTACAACACTGAGTTTACAGAACGTTTTAAAAAAGTAAAGTCGTGTTGGATCAGAATCTGTCTAGCGAGTGAGTTTCTCTTGTTGTCCCAGATGTTTCCTGTGTGTGGTTTTATTTGAGGAAAGTGGGCGCTGCCACTGACGCACAAACACAAACCTTGTGGGTGTACGACAACGATCGAGACCGTAGACGTTGTTTCTGTGACGGAAACTTCAGCAGCCAAACAGTCTTTAGTCTGATGAGTCCTGACCTGATTCACTCCAGAACAATCTGTCGACTGAGCCTCGTGCTCCGTGTGCACGTTTGTGTTTCAGTCCTTCAAACACACATCGATGAATTTTGGATAAACTTGGTTTTTAATGCTTTGATCATCTGCACATAGAGAAAGCTCCAAACCTCTGGACGTGGACACACAGTGAAATATGCATCATGTAGACTTTGGAATCTAATTGGCAACTAAATGCAAAAGTAGAGGAAGTGATGTGGAACATATCTGAGATGCATATTCCAAAATTTGTAAATCAAATGAGACTAATTTACGTGTCTTCTCCGTCTGTCTCTCTCAGAGCGGTGCTGTCCTGCGGAGACATGGCGGTGCTGAGGTGGGAGGTTCCCATGTTCCTGGCGGTTGTCCTGCTGGTCTCCTGTAACGCTGCATCCAGCGACATCCTCTATCGAGTTTCTGAGGAGCAGCCGCCCAACACGCTGATCGGCAGCTTGGCGGCAGACCGCGGCCTCCCCGACGTCGGCCACCTCTACAAGCTGGAGGTCGGCACGCCGTATCTGCGGGTGGAAGGAAAGACCGGAGACATCTACACCACGGAGATCCCCATCGACCGCGAGACGCTGCATGACTGCCGCAACCTGTTTGACGGCGACAAGTGTTTCCTGGAGTTCGAGGTGTCGATCACCGACATGGTGAAGGGCCTCGGCATGGGGCCCCGGCTCATCGAAGGCCGCATCGAGGTGCTGGACATCAACGACAACACGCCGCAGTTCTCCTCGCCCATCCTCTCCCTCTCCATCCCCGAGAACACGCACATCGGCGCCCTCTTCGCCATCCCCATGGCCAGCGACAGGGACTCCGGCGCCAACGGCGTGAGCGAGTACACGCTGACCACCGGGCCCGACGCCGACCAGCTCTTCGCCCTGCAGGTCGCCTTGGACTCGGACGAGAAGCTGCCGCAGCTGGTGGTCATGGGCGTCCTGGACCGTGAGAAGAAGGACTCGTACGACCTGAACATCCGCGTGGTGGACGGCGGGAAGCCGGCGAGGGCGAGCAGCGCCCTGCTGCGGGTCACCGTCACCGACCAGAACGACAACGTGCCCAAGTTCGAGAGGAGTCACTACGAGGCGGAGCTCCCGGAGAACAGCCTGCTGGGTCACTCTGTGCTGCAGGTCGGTGAACACCCCACACACGCCTCCTCTTAGGTTCCTCCTCTCGGTACATGTGACCTCTAACAGTCGATTCATGGATTCATTATTATTAATCATTAATAATTCATTGATCATTTAAGTTCTCTTATTAAGCAGAATAACCTGAAAGTCGCAGGTTGCAGTTTCTAAAGATCAGATTCGCTGCTTTTCTGAATCAATGTTTCCTGCATTAATTTAACCACATGACTTTGACCTTTAACCCCTTTCGACCCGATGCAGCGTAAACACATTTATAAAGTGTGATGTTAGCGTGGTTCTGGCTCTAGAGATCAGACGTGTGCACGTGACTTATGAAATACATTGTGATTCACTGAAGCAACTGAAGCAGATAACAGCAAAGTTTGACTGATGAAAACAATGATGAAAAGAACTTTAACAACAAAAAGAATTGAACATTTCTGTAAGCGTTGGTAATTCTGTTCACACTTTTTACTTTAGTCATCGTCTCAGGTCTCAATGTTTTAATCTGTTCTGAACTAATGTTCAAACTGCGGTTTTATTTATTGACGTTTTTATTGATGAAGCTGATCGATGAGGATGAGACAGATGAACAGATTATTGTGTTTTATCCCTTAATGGGAGTTTCAGGGGAGAATATGTTTACCAGTGGTTTTTAATGGGAGGACTAAAGCTCAGACCTGGAATCAGTTGAGCAACAGTTTACTGACAAATATTCATTGTCACCACGTGTCTCTGTTCTCACATGAAACTCGTTAAAGTTTAAGAAAGTGAGTTGTGTTCACGTTGGTGAATCCGGACTCTAACTCGTGTCCACTGAGCGTTTCAGTGGAGCCTCTGGGACGCTGAGCCGGACGCCGCAGCGACCGCACATGACACGCTGCTCAATTGTGCGTACGGACAGATGGTGCGGCCGAGGTGAAGCAGGGCGTGGGATCGCCCTGTGTAGTCACACATTAACCACTGATTCAACTTCACCTTTGAGCTCTTGGCGCGGGGCGGCGCTACGTGATGTGGCCGCCGGCCGAGCGGAGCGGGAAGGTTCCGTTTGGTTCAGCGGCAAAACAAACAAAACCAAAATACCCAGCGCGCCGTGTCAGCTGCTCGCTTCCCGCCCGAGTGCGACCAGCCAGCCCTCCGGTGAGCCGTGCATGACTTAATCTGAGTCAGTCATGAGATTATCCACGGGGCTTATTGGTATTATTGCTCAGGATGTGGCTCATTGCATTTCAGAGAGCTGCAGAATCCGCTTCACCTAGCGTGCGTTCCGAGGTCGGAGGCGGGACTTCGCTGACTGACGACCCCGACCTCCTTAAACCGTCCAATGGCGGCGCAGACGTGTAAATCTCTGTCTGCTGAGTCGCTCTGTGAAGGAGCCTCGTTTTACATATTCTGAAAAAACCAGACATCAGATTTTCCACCTTCCAGCTGCTCGTCACTTTGTTACCTCATAAATAATGAAAAACTTAAAGTGAAGTGCTTTAAATCACTTCAACTCACTTTACTTGCTTTTAGGTTCTTCTTAAACTTTTGATTGTATAAATTATTTTTTTTAGAAGCTTTCAAAGTCTTTCATGACCTTCATTAGGAAGCTTTTTCTCCTCAGTCGATTTGCAAGTGGACCTTGAGTTAATTTTTTTTTTTCCTCTTTAAATATTCATGACCAAATTAGCAGCGACCAAAGTTGAAAGCTCCATTAAAAGCTTGTAAGTGGAGTTAGGTTAAAGAGTTTTTATTCAAATTAAATATTTATTCGATTAAAGATGCAACAACAAAAGTTAAAGTCCACAATAATCACTGTGATGTTTTATTGAATTGGTTTAACACTCAAAACTGAAGGTGTCTGATCATCGGGACAACGTGGGTCTGATTCTGAATCAACGACAAAGAAAGATCTGAATCTGCTCTGATTTGGCAGATTTTGTTTGATTGTGTTCACGTGATAAAAGTTCTCTTGGCCTCTAATTGGCTGATTATCTCAGGTTTTCGTTGATTAATGGATCAGACGATCGTAAAAATCCATCACATTGTTTTTGACCCTTTCTCAGACGAAGAGCCTCCTCGAGTCTCGAGCTCGTTAAGGACCAGAGAATCTTCTGACTCATCGCTCGTGATTAATTCCCCAAAAAGACGATGAACACATTCAATATTTTGTTGACAGTCCAAACGCAGAGTCCACGCTGAACTACCAAATAATGATGATGTCATTTAGTCAACAATGAGGCCGACAGGAAGTTAACGGTGATAGATTGTCCCTCTGCAGAAAGTCTGAAGCTGTTTGTTGAGGAATAAACCGAAAGGAAAGAAAGTGACGTTTGATGTGATTTACCGTCGGAGCAGAAGAGAAATTAGAGGTTTGCTGAATTAAACGAGCTCAGGACTTGCAGGGCCTGTGGTCTGAGGATGGAGGAAACCGGTGGGTCTCTGTTAATGGTTTATCTGCTGTACTTTGGACCTGGAGAGCAGCCAGAGACGCTCCAGCTTCATCACAGCGACACCGGCTCCAGCTGCTCAATGCTCAATTCTCAGAAGCTGTCAATAATTCACCTCTGTTCGGTGAAGTCCGCGACTCGAAGCCGCGACCGGAGGAAAGGAAATCAATGGGCAGCAGAAATTATAATTTCGCTGTAATGCTTTCTTTAACCTCAACCTCTCTGACCCGGATCAGTGGCTTTCACGCTCGCCCCCCCGAGCGCCGTCAACGCTGTGTCACACTCTGTGATCCTGAGCAGGAAGGAAACCAGATATTTATTATGTGACAGCGCCGTGAGCCGGAGTCTGTTAAAGTCCGTCCAATCCTCTGCCGGCTGTTTAACCGCTTAAACTCTGTCTTCCTCTTGAGATGCTCATTTAAAGGCTTCATTTCCCTGTGATGCTCCACCTCACCTCAGTGGATAGTTTGGATTCTTAAATAAGGAGGTTGACATTTTCAGAGATTTTTTTGCCTCTTCCTGAGAAAAGCATGATTTCATGACTAAATGGCAAATATCAGGCAACTGCTAGCAGCCGGGTTAGCTTAGCTTAGCATAAAGTAAAGAGAATATATTTGTTTTTGTTAATGACCAGATAGTGAAAAACCACAAAATGCCAAACTAGACTGTTTTCAGTTATATAAGATACATTTTGTCTAAACACCTTGAGCTGTTTATTTAATCATATTTGTTTATTTACTACAAAACCTAAAAGGTAATATCATCAAATTTTTGTGTTTGTGGAAATCTCTCAAGATATGTCATCTTAATTATTAAGCTTTAAAGGAAACCCAGGCTAACAGTTTCCCTGTGTCTCCAGTCTTTATGCTAAGCTAAGCTAACCAGACAGTGACTCTATGCAGTGTATCCATGTGCAGATATAAGAGGTTTTAATCTTCTTGTCTAATTCTTGGCAAACAAAAGCAAATAAGTAATTAAAGTTTTCCTTTATAAATCTTTGGCACGGTCACTTGGGTTTATAGTAGAGTCCTGTGTCCTTGGCCCAGATAACAGCAGTTTTAATGTTTGTGTAAATAAGCCCAGAATATCCCCACCCCTCTCATTCAGGTTTTCAAGAAACCAATATTTTGAGGACTTAAATTTTAGGAGATGATTCTGCTGAGTGGAAACCTGGCTCGGATCCAGTTCTGCTTCAGAGGAGCAAACTCTAAAGGCCCTCATCACATTACTGAGAGTCCCAGGTGAAGGAAGAGCTGAACCAGCAGCACCTGGGACATTTAAATCAGCTGTTCAACAACTAGTTCATCTGAAGCTACACGCCGACCTTCATTTCCTCACAGCAGCCGAGGCGTTGAATGAACACAATTAAAAAGTATTAGATGTTTAGATAAGAAAGCGTCTTAATGATCAGCTCCTAAGTGACATTGTGCTGCTCGTCCCACCTAATCGACTAATTACCTCCATTTACTTTGGGTGTGGGCGTTTGAGGCTGGAGCGTGGCCGATGCTGCTCTGTCCTAATGGGCCCCGAGGAGCCGTCTTCATAACGGGTGGAACATTAACTCGTCTGCCCGGCAGCTGCCACTGAGCCGCTGCCCTGAGCCGCTGCATGGCCGTTACATGTTGCTGTGTGGGTGTATGCACTCAGCTTCGATCGTCTGTTATGTGTCACACATGACAGAGAACATGCTAAGGGTTGTGATGAGCTGCTTCAGTTATGGTTTTGACTCTGAGAGAATAAATAGTAAAACATATTTAACCGAGGATGTTCAGGCTGCTTCTCAAACATCACTTTTGACATAGAACTGACAGGAATCGGTCAAATAAGACTTGAAGTTTGATGCACGTTTGAAACTGTCTCATGAACGTATATTCGTTGTGATGATTTCTCAGAGGAACCATTACAATGGTTTAAAGTAACCCTCTCTTCTTGCCCCTGTAGGTCAGAGCCAATGATGCAGACACCGGCATCAACGGAGATATCGACTACAGCCTCCATCAGGCGTCGGAGACCGTTCAGAGGCTTCTGCGCATCGACCGCTCCACTGGAATCATATACGTCAAAGGCCTAGTGGACCGCGAGGACGAGAGTTTCCTCAAGTTCTTTGTGGGTGCGAGAGATCGTGGGCCCAACTCCAAGTACTCCAAGGTCCTGGTGACCATCAACGTCAGGGATCACAATGACAACGCACCAGCGATCGAGATCCGTGGCATTGGCTTGGTGACGCATCAAGATGGTGTGGCCAACATCTCTGAGGACATGCCCATCGGCACCCCGGTGGCGTTGGTCCAGGTGTCGGACCGTGACGAGGGGGAGAATGCTGTGGTTACTTGTGTAGTTGCCGGTGACGTCCCATTCCAGCTCCGACCTGCAAGTGAGTCCGCCAACGATCGGAAGAGGAAGTATTTCCTGCAGACAACTACCCCGCTGGATTATGAGCGTGTAAAGGAATACAGAATTGAAATTGTCGCTGTGGATTCTGGGAACCCAGCCCTGTCCAGCACCAACTCCCTCAAAGTCCAGGTCACTGACGTGAACGACAACACGCCAAACTTCTCCCCTGCGATGCTCGAGGTGGACTTTCCAGAGGGAAATCAACCAGGTGATAAAATTCTGGATGTCGTGGCAACGGACGCAGACAGTGGCACCAACGCAG
Organism: Platichthys flesus; assembly: GCF_949316205.1. Taxonomy (NCBI): domain Eukaryota; kingdom Metazoa; phylum Chordata; class Actinopteri; order Pleuronectiformes; family Pleuronectidae; genus Platichthys; species Platichthys flesus. Next base: position 1,089,379 of record NC_084952.1, on the reverse strand, counting down.
AACTGGCCTATAGCATCATCGAGCACTCAGCCTCCAGGCTCTTTGAGATCGACTCCGACACAGGGGAGCTGCGTGTGAAGAACCTGTTGGATCGGGAGGACACAGAGCGCTACGAGTTCCGTGTGGTAGCTGCCGACAAGGGGGTTCCAAGCAAAACTGGCACTTCTACGGTGGTGATTAATGTCCTGGACCGCAACGACAACGACCCCAAATTCATGCTGAGCGGCTACAGCTTCTCCGTCATCGAGAACATGGCTCCGCTCAACCCTGTTGGTGTGGTGACCGTCACTGATGCTGATAAAGGTGAAAACGCCAGAGTCAGGCTGTTTGTGGAACCGGACAACGGGAAGTTTGTCATCCAGAATGGCACCGGAACCATCCTGTCCAGCATCTCCTTTGACCGCGAGAAGGAGAGCACCTACACCTTCCGTCTGAGAGCCGTGGATGGAGGTGACCCTCCTCGATCTTCTTACGTAGGAGTGACCATCAATGTCCTGGATGAGAACGATAACGCCCCCTATGTCACCAAACCGGCCAACTCCACCTACACTTACTTGACACCTGTCACTCAACCGGAGACCCTGGTGGAGGTGGTAGAGGCTGAGGATATTGACTCTGGACCCAATGCTGAGCTGGTCTACACCATCACAGGCGGAAACCCGTTTGACCTGTTCTACATCTCACCCAGCAGCGGGGAGATCACACTGGCGCAGGAATTCACTGGAAAGCACAATGGGCTGCACCGACTTGTCGTGAAGGTCAGTGACAAAGGCAAACCTCCACGCCACACCACGGCCCTGGTCCACGTGTTTGTCAACGACACCAAGTCCAATGTGTCCGTCATCGAGGCGCTGGTGGGACACAGCCTCTACACCCCTCTGGACAGGGACATCGCTGGAGATCCCAACTACGCCCTTGCTCAGCGCAGCAACATCTTGTATGGCACCCTGGCAGGGTTCGCTGGTGTGATCATGGTCATCGTAGCCGTGGTGGTTATTAGACACCGGCTGCAGAAGGAAACCAAGAGCGGCTATCAGGCCGGCAAGAAGGAGAGCAAGGACCTGTACGCTCCGAAGCAGGGACCCAAAAATGGCAAGGGGAAAAAGAGCAAAAAGGGTCGGGCTCCAAAACCTGCCAAGCCCCTGGAGGAGGAGGAGGAGGCCAGTCTGCAGAAAGGCCTCAAGTTCAACCTCATTAACGAGAGTGTCACCGACAGTCCCAGAATCCACCTGCCCCTGAACTACCCGCCAGGAAGCCCCGATCTGGGGCGACACTATCGCTCCAATTCCCCCCTCCCCTCCATCCAACTGCAGCCACAGTCGCCTTCCGCCTCCAAGAAGCACCAGGCGGTTCAGGACCTCCCTGCCACCAACACCTTTGTGGGAACAGGGGACAACAACTCCACAGGCTCCGACCAATATTCGGATTACAGCTACAAGGCCAACCCGCCCAAATACAGCAGCAAACAGGTAGGAGACTACGCCAACAGTTCAATGTACAACAGGGACATCTATTGGACCGACCGGGTGTGGTAGTCATGCTGGGACTTATTTGGCACTGCCAATATTCTTCCACCAAAGTCGCACTGATTCCCCTGCACAGCACCCGCCTCCAAAATGTCATTTCCCCTTTGATTTTTTTATGGTTTTATTTTTGTTCACCATTCCTTTGTGTTCAGATTTTGGTTTTCACCACAGTACTCACACCATGAAGGGTTTCATCAAGGATAGACCAGATATGGGCTTAACAATATTTATCAGCTGACATTTGAGTGGAATTCTGAAACCAGAGCTTCCTACATGACCTGATCCAGAACACGGGGGGGGGGTTCTAACGTGTTAAATGAAGAGTTCCTGGTTTATTGCATCACATGATGTTATATTTTCTTCATAAAGCTAAAGAGATAAAAAGATAAACTGCACGAAGATGCAAACCCTGAATTAAGGGTCCACTGCTGATCTGGTGAATCCCATACAGGTCTATCCTTAGCTTCCATATGTTCATCATTGTTTGATTTGTATTTGTTTCACCTGTTCATGTTTAATTTGTGTTCACCTGTTGACGGTGGGTTAAATGAAGTAGCTTCCGAGTTTCTCCTGTTTTTATGAGTCACAAATGTTTTGGATGTGGAGTTTCTTTGTTCAGCCGTTGGAAGGTTCAAACTGACAACCTCATTAAGTCTGAATGTGTTTTTCTTTTCCGTCTTTGTTTTTTTTTTTTCTCCTGGCGAGCTGGCTCAAAGTCCAAAGCCTCTTTACGGCCTGATCAGCTCGTTGAAGTGTGACAAAGAGTGACAGGGAATTCCTGAGTTTTATTTTTTTGTTCCCTTTTTATTGTTCCTGGGCTTTGTTTGCCCGGGAAGTCGAGCGGCCGAGCGGCACTTCAGATTGTTTCCATCCAGTTCAGAACAATTTAAGGTAATTTCAGCTCAGTCAGGGAGCCAAGCGGCGAACAGAGAAATAAAGAAAGGGAATGAGAAGGTGTAAAAAAACCACTATGAAGGAAAAGGTACACTAAGACTAAACACAACCATTTCTTAACCTCTGCTCCTCCTGTCAGTTCGGCTGAAATACGACTTCATTTTGCTGTGTTCCCAATCACCAGGGCTGAAAAGTCAATTGTTTGCACAGATTAATGGCAGGTAATTTTCCAGGCGCCTGCCTTTCTACCCAGAGTGCCTTGCTCTATTCTATTTAATGTACAAAAAGGGGCGGGGGGGGGGGTGTTGGAGATGGGGGCCATTAACTGCGTGATCGTGACAAGCTTTCACGCCACGTCGGCTCTTTTTGTGGCTGCACGTTGATGGACTCGAGGCTGTGAAATGAAACTGTCATGTGCACTGTGAAATCCATGGAGACAATCACGTTCTGGCTCGATAGCCATGTTGGATCTGTACATATATGTGATGTCAAAGACTTTATTTTGTTTGTGCTTTTTCATCTGCTGTTTATGTTGCAACATTATTGTGTGTTGTGTGTGTGCTTATTAACAAGGACATTTCATTGTTCCCCTGCATATTTAAAACTTGCATTCATGTGAATAGCTGAACCAAAGACTCACACACACACACACACACCTGCGTATGCATTCCCATCATTATCATACAGTTCCTCTGAAGCTGCTGTTCAGGCTGTTTCCTGTTTGCTTGGTTCTGCAGAGTTCCTGCTGGTGTTAGCAGCTTGCTAACGGTCCTGCTGGGTTAATGTTCAGCCTTTAACACTTCAACCCGCAGGCGCCACACTTCACTCGAGTCGGATTTAAAAGCCCCTTGGCGTCATATCAACTGCTCCATCACGCACATGCTTATCCATGTCCCCCCCCTCTCTGGGGGAGGTAATTGTACAGTGTTTTGTTTTCTGTTTGTTTTTTACAGCTTTAAGCAGAATTTATTTCAATAAACATGTTGCTTAAATGTTAAAGTGGCGCTCTCTGTGCTTTCACTGGGTGGTGGAGGTGGGTGGTGGTAACAGTGGTGTAATCATTTTCATTTTCATCCCTCACTTGTGGAGAGAGAATGTACGTGATGCATGTTTCCTGCATGAATATGTTAATTTGCTTTTATTTCATCAAGATCTTTTTCTGCAAATGAGACCAATCACAAAAACACAGTCGACAAATCAACAACAACACAATCACACAACACACAAGACTGAGAAACAAGGAATCGTGGAAAACACTCAAAAGAATCGTGAGATAATAATGTGTATTATTTATTTAAGACTCAGTAGTTTGAGGGCAGTTTGTAATTCAATTCATTTGAATGTTACATGTTAAGTAAAACCAGTTCCCGAGCACAGAACACGATCAAACTGGATCCGGTTGTATCGACTGAAATGAGGAGATGTGGTTTTAAATCTGGTTTAAATGTTTAAAAGCTGTTTGAACGATGCAGAACAGCTTCATGCTCAGAGACAGTGGACTCAAGTTTTAAAACCACTAGAACCAGTTTAAAAGAAAACTAAAACAATCAAGACACAAAACATAATATTTCAAATGGAGGAAAATGAAAATAAAGTTATTTAAAGAAAAGTGCCAAAGATATTGATTCAGCAATTAATAAAATAAAATAGAGGTGTACTCTTTAAACACATCCTGATTAAATCTTCTGAAAAAATACATTTGTTGCAGCAGAGTTCACAGAACCGAGTTTTCAGTCTTAGAACTTGCTGCGATTAAAGGTGATTATTGAAACAAGCGAAGCCTGAGGCATAAAGAACAGTGTCATCAGCAAAGAAACAAACTGATGTATTGATTATGTCATTTATGTAAAACCGCCTGTGGGCAAAGTATCTCTGATGTCCAGACGCCATC